>NC_037339.1:39425560-39730329 GCF_002263795.3 Bos taurus | reverse complement strand
TTCGTGGGTTAAACCATGTCTTTATATATTTGCAAATGTCTCAACATAACACATAGCAATGTAGCAGGCTCTACAGTATTTTCTCTCACAAAAACTGTATCAGTGCTCCTAGGGAAAGGTAGTTTCTTTTGACAGTTTATATAGAATTGAAATTCTGTGTTAGCCACCTATGATAGGATCTATGATGTTCATAAAAAGCAGTTTTATTATTCCATCTTCAAAGAGGTGACTGTTTTTTGAGTGACTGACAGAGAGCAAGATTCTACATCATGTTGCAGAAACTACTGACCTCATCATGGCCCATTTCCTTTCAAATTGTGTAGGAAAATAAATGATGAAAAACTGTGAAGGAAATGTTTCAGAAACAATCTTTCATGTTTCTAACCACATTTCACAACACATGGAAAGGCTAATACTGTATTTTATCTCAGTTAGTGGAACTCATAGCCGTGCTTTCAACAGAGGGAAAAAAAGCTTTAAATGCTGGTCTTGGTTTAATTTAGAACTGATTGCTCATTAATCTCTGAAATAGGTATGCAAGCTGTCTTCCAAATGAAGGGGAGGCTGTTGGCTACTTCACCTAAACCCTACTGTGCTGTTTTCAATTTGTTTTTTTTTTTGTATGATATTTAGTCTTTCATTCAGTATTTAGTACTAAACATTAATGGGGAAAATATTGCTTAATGAGTCGTTGTGTTGGGCAGAATGCAGTCAAACACGCCTCCTTTGCAAGAGCTTGCCAGCTTGTGCCAGTATTTAGATAGTGTCATTAATCATGCAGCATTTCATTCTCTTCTGTCCTGAACAACAAGGTGTTCCTGATGTCATGGAAACAGGCCCTTTTAAAACTGGGTATGGATTAAGATATGGGATATCTAAGAATAAGACTAGATATGGTTCAATTATCATGAGGAAATACCCCATTTATGGTTCATAGCCTTCTGTTATGGATTTTATTAGTCTTTAAAAGTCCAGAGTTAAGAATACATCTTGCAAATGTGCAGGGTTTGAGGATTCTGCCTTTGGAAAAGATAAGCTAAAGAACCAGATACCTGATAGATCAATTCTAAAGACAATGAGCCTTAAAAATAAGCTTGGCTGGTACCAGGGAGACTATTTTACATGGCAGGTTTTTATGTGGCTTCAGACCTGCAAGGTAGTTTGTGGGACTATTGCTGGGAAAATGTATCAGTACACAATACCTGGCAATTTCCGATCTGGTATCACCTTCCACATAGTTATATGAAAAAAATTAAATGTGTTTGGTTCATGTTACTGATTTCTTCTATTAACAGGAAAAAAGACCTAAGGAATTTCAGGTCAATCATAAATTCCACATTAAATTGAAAAAGAGAAAAAAATCATTATATATATGTTTAATACAAATTCAGAGAAGTCCATTATCACTGACACTTTCTTACATTGTAGTTATCAGTCTAAGAAGTCAGAGGAAAATTTGCTAAAAATAAATAATGGTGTGAGGATAAAGAAAGGACATCAAGAAGGCTAGAGGGAGGCACAGTACTTCTCATCATTCTTAATAGTCAGGAGAGTGCTAGACCTCCTCACTTTTTTTTCATGAACCTATTTGGATTGTTGGTTTGGCAGCAAAGGACAATCTGAGTAATAGGAAATATGTGTCAATCAAAAACGTTTTATTTAGTGTAATCCCTTGTCAGTAAAATGTGAAAGTGTAGATTCTATTTTAATAGGACTGCCACTGATCACTCAAAAAGAGAAGCTCAGAATCTGTAAATGCTAGCCATCCTGGCTTTGCACAGCATTTTCCGATGGCTGAAAGCTGCTTTGGTCTGCAAAATCAGGAAAATACTTAACAAAGCTCATATAATTGAGAAGGTTATTGTGTAGTGCAAATGTGGATTAAAAGGCTCTTTAGACATATCGGGATCACAACCTCTTTAGGAAAGGGAGCTGGCTTGTGTTTTTTTGGTTCCTCTTATAATGCCTAGCAAAGGACTCAAGATATGATACTCACACATTAGGAGGATTGAAAAACTAATAAAATCTTAGGGCCAAAGGACCTTAGGGATTCTCTAGACTAGCTAATTTTTTTTTTTATTTTTCAGATATGGAAATTAAGGCTCAAAAACTCTAAGTGGTTTACTTATGAACCTACTGTTAATTAGAAACAAGCCTGCAATTATAAAAATGGGCTTCTGTCTCCTTTTCTGTTGATGGTTGATTTTGTCACCACAAAACTTTAGCCCATTATTCAATGGCCAGTTATGTACAAACCCTCAATTAATGGCAAATCCATCTTGATAAATATGGCCAAACATACTGATTGGCTATAATAATAAGCAATCTCTCATTTAGAACTTGCAAGATACCTGAGGTTTTTAGGGATTTACATATATTAAGTTGTTTCATCCTTACAGAACCCAAGAGGAATGCACTGTTGTTACCATCATTTTTCATAATAGGATACCAAAATCCTGGTAACAAAAATAATCCAACCTTCACGGAGCTCACAGAATGACACCACCCTTATGGCAGAAAACAAAGAACCAAAGAGCCTTTTGATGAAAGTGAAAGAGGAGAGTGAAAAAGCTGGCTTAATACTCAACATTCAGAAAGCCAAGATCATGGCATCCAGTCCCATTACTTCATGGCAAACAGATGGGGAAACAATGGAAACAGATTTTATTTTCTTGGGTTCCAAAATCACTGCAGATGATGACTGCAGCCATTAAATTAAAAGATGCTTGCTCCTTGGAAGAATAGCTGTGACCAGCCTAGAGAATATATTAAAAAGTAGAGACATTACTTTGCCAACAAAGGTCCATCTAGTCAAAACTATGGTTTTTCCAGTAGTCACGTATGGATGTGAGAGTTGGACTATAAAGAAAGCTGAGCACCGAAGAATTGATGCTTTTGAACTGTGGTGTAGAAGACTCTGAGATTCCCTTAGAATGGAAGGAGATCAAACCAGTCAATCCTAAAGGAAATCAGTCCTGAATATTCATTGGAAGGACTGATACTGAAGCTGAAACTCCAATACTTTGGCCACCTGATGCAAAGAACTGACTCATCTGAAAAGACCCTGATGCTGGGAAAGGCTGAAAATGGGAAGAGAAGGGGATGTCAGAGGATGAGATGGTTGGATGGCATCACTGACTCGATGAATGTGAGTTTGAGCAAGCTCTGGGAGTCAGTGATGAACAGGCAAGCCCAGCCTATTGCAGTCTTTAGGGTCAGAAAGACTCAGACATGACTGAGCAACTGAACTGAACTGAACAGAGCTCATGTGCAAAGTCAGCTTTGCCAGAATGCAAATACTAAACCTAAGCAGCTGAATTCTCAGAATTTTCCAACCTCAAATACAAACTACACATAGAAATAGGCCATTCGCTATGAACCCTGAGGAAACTTCATGTAAGATCTGGGTCACCAGACAAATTTTGCCTTATTTATAGTAGTTTACTCCAGAGATCTTGATGCCTGTGTGTCCCTGGGCCTCTATTGGAACTACTGTGTTCTAATAAAGCAATTTGCCCTGGCTTCAATCATCAGTTAGGATTTTGGTCCCTCCTATCCTAGAAGTATTTAAATTTCTTCTAAAAAATTATTCATTTCCCCCTGAATTCTCTTACCCACCAACAGCAATGCAGACCAAGGATTTTAGAGTATGGCAAGTCACAAATTTTGTTGCTCGTCCCCAAACTTGCATAAATTTATATTCTCTGTAAATGTGTACAACTTACAACACTCAGTTGTTTCCTCACAAAGCAAATATCTGCTCTGAGATGACTGTCTTCTCAACCTTAAGTGGTAAACAGATTAACATAAATTTGAATTGCTTAATGTGTACCCTTCTAATATCTGATTAAATGTCCAGTCTTGTACATATTAATGTATATTTCCATAATCTTTAATATTAAATCAGATTAATATTTAAATCTATTGTTTTCTGGGAGAACAGATTCCTAATTTATGGTTAAGAATCAGCTACTGTTTTTAAATTTCACTGTTGAAACACTTTAAAGTATTACCCTACTGTGACTTGCTTTGATGATACAGGCAAACAAGAGTGGATAGAATGTGCCAGTTTATCTTATTGGAATTAATGGATGCCATAATGTGGAACATAATGATTCATTTTTTCATTCATTTATTTATGAATGTATCCATTCATTTTTGTCATATCTACTTCCAAATGATTTTCTTGTAAAGTAAATTTAAGTTGTAAAATAATTACAAGGGGAAAAAATCCAAGAATTATGTCTTAGAAATGTGGAGAGCATAACAGGAAGGGAAATGTAAGTTTGGCTATTAAAGTGAGTATAAATATTAATTCTGGGGTTCCTGGAGGACAGTTTTAAAATAGAAGGACAATGGATTGGGTAGCTGTCATTGTCTACCAATCTGATCACATGGACCACAGCCTTTTCTAACTCAGTGAAACAATAAGCCATGCCGTGTGGGGCCACCCAAGACAGAGAGGTCATGGTAGAGGGTTATAACAAAATGTGGTCCATTGGAGAAGGGAATGTCAAACCACCTCAGTATTCTTGCCGTGAGAACTCCATGAACAGTATGAAAAGGCAAAAAGATAGGACACTGAAAGATGAACTCCCCAGGTTGGTAGATGCCCAATATGCTACTGGAGATCAGTGGAGAAATAACTACAGAAATAATGAAGAGATGGAGCCAAAGCAAAAACAACATCCAGTTGTGGATGTGACTGGTGATGGAAGTAAAGTCCTATGCTGTAAAGAGCAATACTGCATAGGAACCTGGAATGTTAGGTTCATGAATCAAGGCAAATTGGAAGTGGTCAAACAGGAGATGGCAAGAGTGAACATCAACATTTTAGAAATCAGTGAACTAAAATGGACTGGAAAGGGTTAATTTAACCCAGATGACCATTATATCTACTACTGTAGGCAAAAATCCCTTAGAAGAGATGGAGTAACCCTGATAGTCAACAAAAGAGTGCAAAATACAGTACCTGGAAGCAACCTCAAAAACTACAGAATGATCTCTGTTCGTTTCCAAGGCAAACCATTCAATATCACAGTAAACCAATCTATGCCCCAACCAGTAATGCTGAAGAAGTTGAAGTTGAACAGTTCTATGAAGATCTACAGGACCTTCTAGAACGAACACCAAAAAAAGATGTCCTTCTCATTATAGGGGACTGGAATGCTAAAGTAGGAAGTCAAGAAATACTCAGAGCAACAGGCAAATTTGGCTTTGGAGTACCCAATGAAGCAGGGCAAAGGCTAATAGAGTTTTGCTAAGAGAATGCACTGGTCATAGCAAACACCCTCTTTCAACAGCACAAGAGAAGTCTCTACACATGGACATCACCAGATGGTGAATACCGAAATCAGATTGATTATATTCTTTGCAGCCAAAGATGGAGAAGTTTTATACAGTCACCAAAACAAGACTGGGAGCTGACTGTGGCTCAGACCATGAACTCCTTATTGCCAAATTCAGACATAAATTTAAGAAAGTAGGGAAAACCACTAGACCATTTAGGTATGACCTAAATCAATCCTTTATGCTTCTACAGGGGGACTGACAAATGGATTCAAGGGATTAGATCTTAAAGACAGAGTGCCTGAAGAACTATGAACAGAGGTTCATGACATTCTACAGGAGGCAGGGATCAAGACCATCCCCAAAGGGGGGAAAAATACAAAAAGGTAAAATGGTTGTCTGAGGAGGCCTTACAAATAGCTGTGAATAGAAAGGAGTGAAAGGCACAGGAGAAAAGGAAAGATATATTCATTTAAATACAGATTTCCAAAGAATAGCAAGGAGAGAATAGAAAGCCTTCCTCAGTGATCAGTGGAAAGAAATAGAGGAAAACAGCAGGATGGGAAAGACTAGAGATCTCTTCAAGAAAATTAGAGATACCACGGGAACATTTCATGCAAAGATGGGCACAATAAAGGACATAAATTTTATGGACTTAACAGAAGCAGGAGATGTTAAGAAGTGGCAACAATACACAAAAGAATTATACAAAAAAGATTCTTACAACCCAGATAATCATGATGGTGTGATCACTCAGAACCAGACATTCTAGAATGTGAAGTTAAGTGGGCCTTAGGAAGCATCAATATGAATAAAGCTAGTGGATGTGATGGAATTCCAGATCAGCTATTTCAAATCCTAAAATATGATGCTGTGAATGTGCTGCACTCAACATGCTAGCAAATTTAGAAAACTCAACAGTGGCTACAGGACTGGAAAAGGCCAGTTTTCATTCCAATCCCAAAGAAAGGTAAGGCCTAAGAATGCTCAAACTACCACACAATTGCACTCATCTCACACGCTAGCAAAGTAATGCTCAAAATTCTCCAATCCAGGCTTCAACAGTACATGAATCATGAACTTCCAGATGTTCAAGCTGGATTTACAAAAGGCAGAGGAATAGAAATTAAATTGCCAATATCTGTTAGGTTATCAAAAAAGCAAGAGAATTCCAGTAGAATATCTACTTCTGCTCTATTGACTATGCCAAAGCCTTTAACTGTGTGGACCACAACAAACTGTGGAAAATTCTGAAAGAGATGGGAATACCAGACCACCTGACCTGCCTCTTGAGAAGTGTGTATGCAGGTCAGGAAGCAACAGTTAGAACAGAACATGGAACAACAGACTGGTTCCAGATAGGAAAAGGAGTATGTCAAGACTGTATATTGTCACCCTGCTTATTTAACTTATATGCAGAGTTCATCAGGAGACACTCTGGGCTGGATGAAGCACAAGCTGGGATCAAGATTGCCAGAAGAAATATCAATAACCTCAGATATGCAGATGATACCATCCTTATGGCAGAAAGTGAAGAACAAAAGAGCCTCTTGATGTAAGTGAAAGAGGAGAGTGAAAAAATAGGCTTAAAACTCAACATTCAGAAAACTAACATCATGGCATTTGGTCCCATCATTTCATGGGAAATAGATGGGGAAACAGTGGCAGACTATTTTGGGGAGAGGCTCCAAAATCACTGCAGATGGTGACTGCAGCCATGAAATTAAAAGATGCCTGTTCCTTCTAAGAAAAGTTATGACCAACCTAGACAACATATTAAAAAGCAGAGACATTACTTTGCCAACAAAGGTCCGTCTAGTCAAGGCTGTGGTTTTTCCTGTAGTCATGTATGGATATGAGAGTTGGACTATAAAGAAAGCTGATCCCTGAAAAATTGATGCTTTTAAACTGTAGTGTTGGAGAAGATCTTGAGGGTTCCTGGACAGTAAGGAGATCCAACCAGTCCATCATAAAGGAAATCAGTCCTGAATATTCATTGGAAAGACTGATGCTGAAGCTGAAACTCTAATATTTTGGCCACCTGATGAGAACTGACTCATTTGAAAGGACCCTGATGCTGGGAAATATTGAAGGCAGGAGGAGATGGTGAGGACAGAGACTGAGATGGTTGGAGGGCATCACCAACTCAATGGACATGAGCTTGGGTAAACTCCAAATGTTGGTGCTGCAGTCCATGGGGTCTCAAAGAGTCAGATACGACTGAGCGACTGAACTGAACTGAAGCGAAGAAAGGGAGGCATGGGTTTCATTGAAGGATACAGGTAGATTTGCGTTTCTCCCATGGCCCAGTCATGAGAAATCTGCCTGCAATACTGGAAACGTGGGTTCAATCAAGAACATCCCCTGGAAAAGGAAATGGTAACACACTTTGATATTCTGGCCAGGGAAATCTCATGGATAGAGGAGCCTGGCAGGCTAGTCCAAGGTGTCACAAAAGAGTCAGACATGACTTAGAGTCTAAACAACCACAAAAATAGCAGTTTATTAGGAAACACATATTTGTTCCTTCCTTAAGTGTTGGATTGTGGGGAAAAACTCATGTGCAGTTTTAAGAAGGTATTTGAAGAACACAATGGATGTTGCTCTTGATGGCAATTTTTTTTTTTTTTAATTACAGACAATACTAAGAAAGCTGGTTTCACTGGGAAAGCTAAAAGCATAATGATTGATAAAGTCCTTGAGGCTATATTTAAACCACAGTTTTGCAGCCCATATATGTAGCACTCTGGTCATCTCACTGGATAAAAGGATCAAGCTTAGAGTTAATATAGTTTATATCATAATTGTATTTCTGGCTCTACGATGGTTAATAAATCAATTAGGTATCAAGAGTCTAAATGTTCCCTGAGTAGTGCAAAGTACTTTGATGACATTGTTAAATAAAATTTAAGAAATAAATTTAAGAAGAATATTTAAGATATAAATAAATTAAAGAAAATTTAACTTCAGTCAAAGCCATGGGAAACTCAATACAGATGCATGATGAGTTTAAGGCAAGAGAGGTCCTTGAGTAAGGAGATAATTGCTAAAGGCTTTGATGGGAGGAAAATTTTGAAAATGTCCTGAATAAGAAAAAGACTAATACACACACACACACATACAAACACACACATACATATACACAATGTTGAGAATGGATAATTTTAGAAGGGTGCAATTAGTCACCTTTAGATGTGTAGCCAGATGGCTAAAGACAAAATATTGGATAGTTTCTGAATAATATCTGGATCTGTTAATCAAAATATTGTGCTGCTCACAAGAATAAATGGAAAAATGATAAGCCATGCTACAAATTCTTCCTTCATAAACATGCTTTTCCCCCAGAACTTTTATAATTTTCACATTAAATGTTTTTAAGTTTAATTGATAAATATTAGAGTAAAAATCTCAAGGCTTGGAATACCATTTGACTTAATTTTAACCTTATTGGACTCCGTAGAATAATAAAAAAAGAGAAGGTCAAATTTTCTCTAGGATTATTCTAGATAGAATTAGCATTCTTTAGTTGTTCTCTTAACTCTGGTTGAAGGACTACTAGACATTAAACCATCCTAAACTATCCTACACATGTCTTTATTTTAATATTAATAATTTTTAAGTGTGTCCATTAGATAACATATGTGTTTTGTAGACTTTTGCTTTACAAAGTTCATGCATATAAAATTCATTGAATTGCATTGAAAAAAATTAAATTTTATTGAATTGTTATACTATTTTAAAATTGATGAGGGTTAACAAGAAAATAATGTTATATGGGTCAATATTTTTTTTTCAAAAGTTAAATATTTCAAAAGATGTTCAGAAGAAATCCTACAAAAAATATTTTATTTTCAATAAGGCCTGTGGATATGGAAAGAAAATATTCCTTTGCAAACTTGGAAATGATGTAGTATCCTCTTGTATGAATACACACACACACGCACACACACACACACACACACACAAACAATGCAGAAAAAGTGTAACACATTTTAAGGCTCAATCAATGACAATAAGGCATACTCTACAAGGTTGATTTATATGAACTAATTCCTATAAACACAGAAGGTTATTTCTTTTACTGATTAGGTATTCTTAAATAAATTTTTATTGTTTATAAATTTGAAAATCATTACAGAAAAAAAAAATCTCAATTTGTTTTATTAAGAACTGAAGATTTGGCAATGAATTTGCATTCATGCAAAATTTGTGTAGGATACTTCTACATGATTCATAATTTTCTGTGAATTTTATGACTCCTTTATGTTTTTTGTTAAATAATACTTTTAAGATTTCCTTTTGTAATTATGAGAGATTTTCAATATAGAGAAAATAAATGAAAGGCTTATGCACTCACTGCCTGTTTCAGCAGATATTAACATTTTACTTTATTTGTTTCTGGTTTCTAATTTTTTTATGTAAAAATAAAGCATTGCAAATACTACATTCTTTCTCTTTCTTTCCCCGACATATTATTTTCATATGTATGGTTTTATAATTTTTCTACATATGTATGAATTCTACCTCCCAAAATATATGATAAATTTTGTATAACATGTATTTATTTAAAAATCATATTGTCTTAACAATATTTTAATGATAAAGAATTTGTTTATCTGAAGTTATTAAAATATAGTAGCTAAACATATTAGTGATTCTAATTGGTTAGATAATAATAAAGTCAATTTTGTTCAAACATGAATTATATTTTGATTTCTTATTCAAATACAGTGTGTACCTTGGTACACACAAATACATTATTTATATAAAACAACATAATGCAGTATCTTGAGGAAAATTACCACAAATCCTTCCTGAATCTTCTGTGCTTTATTCAGTAACTGTGTTATTCATTTTATGGTGGGGATACTAAACCACTAGGAATGAGATTGATAGCTGTTGCACAGCACTTCCAGAATTCCAGATATAATCAGGGAGCTAATATTGCTTTTATGATGATTCTGTACTTATAAACCAGAATGGAAATAAGTAGATATGTAGGCCCTTAATTTAAACCGAGACAAATGTCTCCGTATGAAATGGACTATTACGGGTTTATCTGCTATTCATTTCAGAAATACACTACAGTAGCCCAGTGGACCAGATAATCACATATACTTGAAAGTGTGAACAATGCAGTGTAGCCATTCATTGCTTTTACATTATGTAGCAGGCAGAAAATTGGTAAGAATGCAAAATGCCTGTAAATAGTGGCCTCTTCTGAATAGATGTTTCCAGAATGTTTACTAAATAAGACAATGGAAGCTTGTGAAATCAGCTGGTTTTCTCACGTCAGCCACAAAACCACTCCTGAAGAATAAATTTTTTCTGCTTTGGATTTCTGAATTCTATTTAATATACTTCAAACAATGCTAATGTACAGTGTTGCCTGAGGCATCTCCTGCCTACACTCAGCAAGGCATTTTACATGTCTCTCTTCTTTTTGTATCTACTTCATTTTCCCATTCATTAATTTTTAAACTCAAACGATTTGTTCTTTAGGCTCACTGCTATTCTCTGTCTACATATGAGGGCATGCCCCTGCATCATGTCTCCATCCCACTACTAAGTGAATTTTATATTCTTCAAACCAGGTCTAGGTCTTTGAACAAGGTGAATGTCCCAGTAAATGTGGCTAATTCAAATCCAAAAAAATAGATTGTATTGAATCATATCAGAGACTTGGAATATGCCAAGCAGTGATGTCTTAGCAAAATCAATTTGAAAACTTTGATTAAGTATATGATACTGTGTATGCCCAATCAAACTTTATTTGACTCAAATCTATTTAACTAGGATTGAAAATATAGTCTATATTTTTAAAGAGATAAATCTCTGTACAAAACGAATCCACCTAGTGATTACAAGCTGCTTATTTTACATCCTAATATGTGGATGGGGGCTCTGGGTCTCAGCATGGAATTTACACAAGAGTTGTTGATTCAGTTAAAACAAAAATGCCATGTCAACTTTCTTTTTGCAGTTAGTGCTGGTCACTGCCAGGAAATAGCTTACTGAAACAGAGTTCTTAAATTTAATCTCCACTTGATTGAATTAAACACACGTATCTGAAAAGAGAGTAAAAAAAAAATAAAACAAAGTTAACTCATTGCCAAACTGTTAAAGAGAAGAATGGCTGAACATTTTGAGGGAAAAATACCTTGATTTCAGCTTATTTCAAGGGCACAGTTGGGCATTTCTTTTTTAAGTTAAAAAAGGTTACACATTTGTATTCTGTCAGCCATTCTATTATTTTCATTAAGTAAGACTGAAGAATGAAAAACCATGAGAATATTCAGCTTCACCTGATAAGATTTTTTTCTTTAAAGATGACCCTAACCTGTGGAAGATGATTTATGAAATCATGGTTTTCATTATTGGACTAGGTGCTGACTGTGTTGTTTTTGATTGATGGGCCTGTAGTTTTCCTCTTCTTTTGTCTTTAGTGGAGAGCAAGGGCAGAGGAACTTTGCCAGCCGATAGCAGAAATTATGTAAAATGTGTAATATTTAGGAACGGGTAGTTTGAAAGAAATGTAAAGGAAAGGATACAAATAGCTTAGGCATAATAAAACGTGAGGCTTTAAAAAATAGATTTGCCTTTTTAAAGATGATTACATGAACTATGGCAGAGGATTTATAAAAATTTTCACTTGCTGTTGCTGAAAATAATGGTAATATGCAAGAATAGGGACATGTTATTCACTCTGACATATAAAATCTTCTAGGTGACACAGAAGAACATCTGTTGTTTTATAGGTGAATAGAAAATAGATTTGCCGGTTTTTATAGTGTATAAAGGAATACATATTTTTGCTGGAGTTGAAAGATGTACAGCTTAAATTTTAGAGAATTTCTCACCAATTAAACAATATCTTTATGAAACAATATTTTTCTTATTTTTTTAAATCTGAAGTTTATTTTCTTCTGTGTGTGTACTTTCTTTAAAACTTCTCAAAATAATACAGGCAAGCCTATAAAGAGATGGGGACAGACAAGCCTTGGTACATAGCACCCGTGGGTGTTCTGGAATTTCAGCCAGGACTACAGAGAATGTGGAACATCTTCGCTCCTTTCCTCTGAAATCATTTCTGTTTACTTTCAGAGCCTATTCTTTTCTAATATTTTGTTTATTCCCATTCACTGGTAAAAAGGAACTTAAAAAAAAGTAGTTTAAAAGTGATATGTATTTTATAAAGAACAAGTCCATTTATTAAAAATTGATAGCTATTTTCTATTAAGCATCCCTACTGTACTTACATGATTCTTAACATATCCATATATACATTTTTGTTGAATAAGTTAATTTCTAATGTTTCTCTAAAAATTCATTAGAAAAATAGGCAGGCATGAATCCAGGCCTAAATAGTACAAAAATTGTGAGATCCTCTTTGAAAAGAGAATATGAACGTAGACTATAGACATTACTTAAGGAAGTAAGTATTAGTTAGGAAGGGAACTGTAAAAGTGAGAATCCCTGAAAGTTAAAATTCATTAACTTCATGGTAGACTTGTCTCTGCATTTTTTTTTTTTATAATGGAGTAAGTAAGTATTAGTCGCTCAGTCGTGCCTGACTCTTTGCAACCCCATGGACTGCAGCTCACCAGGCTCCTCTGTCCATGAGATTTTCCAGGCAATAATACTGGAATGGGTTGCCATTTCCTTCTCCAGGGGATCTTCCCAACCCAAGGGTAGAACTCAGGTCTCCTGCACTGCAGGCAGATTCTTTACCAACTGAACTACAAGGGAAGCCCACCTAATGGAGTAAATTTAAAATATATTAAATATAGGCAAAACAGTTACATTAAATAAAGGCTTATCAGTTATAATGCCTTCATTAATCTTACCACCACCACCACCACCACCATTTACTGAGCACTTAGAAATGGAAGGCACTGTGCAAGGGCTTTGCATTAATTATCTCATGTAATTTATTCAATGAGGTGTATATGATCTTGTCTGCATTTTAGAGTTGAGGCAATTACTACTAAAGGAGTTTAAATACAATGCCCCAGGTCATGCAGCTAATAAATGGAGGAACAAAAATTCCAATACAAGTTTATACAGATTTAGGAAATTAAACAAGATGCCCTACTCTATTTATATATACAATGAAAAACAAGGGCAATGCAAAATTAATGTAAAATTTTTCATATTTATTAAAAGAAATTCTCAAATTTGTGGTAGTTGTGTGTTTCATAAATACTTCAGGAATTTTAATGCTACAAATTTAATATCTGAATCTTTCAGGATATTAATTCTGAGGAGCACTGGAATGTTCAAAGCTCATCACAATTTCAGGCCTCATTGACACCATTTATCCTGCAAGTTATGTAGAGTGGTTTTATTTAATGAGCAAGGGAAGCATCACCATGACATATTTTTTGGTTTTCAAATTTTGCCTAGTTTTTTATAGCTAACAAAAAATTAATGTACTTCAATGAGAAATTTTAGGGATCATCTAAAAAGTCTATTTTTGCAAGCATTTTATTAATAAACTCTTAAAAATTCAAACATGTACTCTATACGTAGAGAATGTAAAGATGTTAAAAATATGTTTTTCTAATCAAAATACACACTTCAAGACTTGGCTGCTTTAGAAATAGAAAATGAAAACAACAATTATTAAATCCCTGAGCAGTAGATAATGCATTAAAAAAAATGAGACATATTAAAATGCAAAACACTCAACAGTTTGACTAAACAAAAATATTTTTATTGGAGATGTATAAATAATGATGTATGTTGCTGCTGCTGCTGCTGCTGCTAAGTCCCTTCAGTTGTGTCCGACTCTGTGTGACCCCACAGACGGCAGCCCACCAGGCTCCCCTGTCCCTGGGATTCTCCAGGCAAGAACAGTGAAGTGGGTTGCCATTTCCCTCTCCAATGCATGAAAGTGAAAAGTGAAAGTGAAGTCGCTCACTCAGGTCCGACTCTTAGCGACCCAATGGACTGCAGCCTACCAGGCTCCTCCGTCCATGGGATTTTCTAGGCAAGAGTACTGGAATGAGGTGCCATTGCCTTCTCCAATGATGTATGTTAATAATTTATAATTCAGCATAGCTGTTGGGTCCTGGCTTGACCACTTGTAAACTTGATAGATACCTTAAGACAGAGCTTTTCAAAATTTTCTTGGAATTTGTTCAAGGTGTAAAGAACAAACATCAGAAATCATGCAAGTCTTGCAAGTTCAGACCAAATTTATCAGTCTTTACGTGGAAAAGCATTTGAAATTTCTTTACCTTATAAGTACCTATGAAAGTTGAATTCTGGCCCATAATATATCCATGTTCATTTTCATAGAAAAATGTTTTAAGAAAATGTTTTAAGAAAAATGTTCCATCAAGTTGCATCTTTCTTTCCAAATCTGTAGGTAAAATGTAAATTCAAGGATGATATCACTGGGTTCTGTGAATTGTCAAAACAAAAGTTGCACTGGCCAAAATTAACAGGCTTAGAAGACTTTCTTCAAGATTATTACAATAGAGGAGAGAGAATGAACCACAAAAATAGAAGGTTCAGTTCCGCTCAGTTCAGTCACTCAGTGGTGTCCGACTCTTTACAGCGCCATGGGCTGCAGCATGCCCGGCTTCCCTGTCCATCACCAACTCCCAGAGCTTAATCAAACTCATGTTTATTGAGTCGTAATGCCATCCAACCATCTCATCCTCTGTAATCCCCTTCTCCTCCCACTTGCAATAATTCTCAGCATCAGGGTCTTTTCAAATAAGACAGTTCTCATCAATGGCCAAAGTATTGGAGTTTCAGCTTCAGCATCAGTCCTTCCAATGAATATTCAGGTCTGATTTCCTTTAAGTGGACTGATTTGATCTCCTTGCTGTCCAAGGGACTCTCAAGTATCTTCTCTAGCACCACAGTTCAAAAGCATCAATTCTTCAGCATTCAGCTTTCTTTATAGTCTAACTTTAACATCCATAACATGACTATAGGAAAAACCGTAGCTTTGATTAGATGGACCTTTGTTGGCAAAGTAACGTCTCTGCTTTTTAATATGCTCTCTGGGTTGGTCATAACTTTTCTTCCAAGGAGCAAGCATCTTTAATTTCATGGCTGCAGTCACTATCTGCAGTGATTTTAGAGCCCCCAAAAATAAAGTCTGTCACTGTTTCCATTGTTTCCTCATTTATTTGCCATGAAGTGATGGGACCAGATGCCATGATGTTAGTTCTCTGAATGTTGAGTTTTAAGCCAACTTTTTCACTTTCCTCTTTTACTTTCATCCAGAGGCTCTTTAGTTCTTCTTTGCTTTCTGCCATAAGTGTGGTGTCATCTGTGTATCTGAGGTTATTGATATTTCTTCTGGCAATCTTGATTCTAGCTTGCGCTTCATCCAGTCTAGTGTTTCTCATGATGTACTCTGCATATAAGTTAAACAAGCAGGGTGACAGGAGCCTTGACATAATCCTTTCCCTATTTGGAACCAGTCTGTTGTTCCATGTTCAATTCCATGTTCCATGTTCAGTTGCTTCTTGACCTGCATACAGATTTCTCAGCAGGCAATTTTTAACTACTGAGATGACCTAATGGAAAAGTACTGCAAGACTGTAAGGATAGGTTGATCAATGGGATATGGCAAAGTTCATTTAGTTATTCCTGAGTTTACAACTTTTTTTTCTTTGATTAAGTCATCTAAATTTTATATTTGCCACAAGGTAATAGCTTTTTAGTATTTACAGGTCAAAGAGATGGTTTTCATGTCCTTGAGAAATACACTTACTAGGCTATAAAACTGGCAAGAGACTGGGAAGCATTTCACAGAATCAAAGAAAAAAATTATAATTTCAAGTTTTCTAAAGTAAATACTCTAAGAGGGAATTCAGAGACCCAGAGTCAGAAAGAAATTAAGAAATCTGCTTAAAATTTAGTCAAGCCAAGGAGAACTTGGAGCTCAATCACAGTATGTGTGTGTGTGTATATATATATATATATATATATATATATATATATATATATATATAAAACCTGGGTTGGATCCTGGATCAAGAAGATTCCCTGCAGGATCTGGCCACCCACTCCAGTACTCTTCCCGGAGAATCCCATGGATTGAAGAGCCTGGAGGGCTACAGTCCATAGGGTTACAAAGAATTGGACACAACTGAAGTGACTGAGCACACACATATATATATACATAGAGATTTCCCAGGTGGCTCAGTGTAAAGAATTTGCCTGCCAATGCAGGAGACATAGAAGACACAGGTTCAAACCCTGGGTTGGGAAGATCCCCTGAAGGAGGAATTGGCAACCCACTCCAGTAATCTATCCTGAAGAATCTCATGGACAGGGGAGCCTGGAGGTCTACTGTCCACAGGGTTGCAAAGAGTCAGATACAACTGAGCATGCACACAAATGTATATGCTGCTGCTGCTGCTAAGTCGCTTCAGTCGTGTTCAACTCTGTGCGACCCCAGAGACGGCAGCCCACCAGGCTCCCCCATCCCTGGGATTCTCCAGGCAAGAACACTGGAGTGGGTTGCCATTTCCTTCTCCAATGCATGAAAGTGAAAAGTGAAAGTGAAGTCGCTTAGTCGTGTCCGACTTTAGTGACCCCACAGACTGCAGCCCACCAGGCTCCTCCGTCCACAGGATTTTCCAGGCAAGAGTACTGGAGTGGGGTGCCATTGCCTTCTCCGACAAATGTATATATAGATAAAACATTTTGACACTCTACTAGTTTCTTTTTGTATAACATACCTCTACTATTTTACACCCAATAGTATATAACAATATTTTTCAACAGGTACATTTGTAAGTATTTTTTATGTACAAAGCAGAATTCAAACCCATTATGTTCGTTATCTCATTTAAACCTCAGTCTCCTGAGAAGTCTTTCTCAATTTTAAAATTTACCTATGAGAGAAGAGTTTATGAGATTAATAAAGGGGTTGGGATTTGAACCAAGGTCTGTCTGACTCTAAATAGGAGTTATCTGTATTGCCTTTCCAAAAGTTTCTCAAAAAATGTAGCTTCCATTTCTTCATTGCAAACATAAACATATTTTCAAAAACTAGACTGGTTTGTCATGGTTATCATACCATGTAAGTAAGAATGAATAAAATGATAATCCACTAGCCTAACATGATAAATGATACTGAATAATGGTGTTTAAGGTGGGCTTTTTGTGAATATTACTGGGTGCAAAGATTTCCTGCCTAGTGAAGGTCACAGTGCTTGTTAAATGTTGATTAACTGATTGCAAATTCTTGATGTAATTTGTGCTTATTTAACATTTGTATTTCAAAGTACACGTCCACTCTCTCAAAACTTGATTATCTGTGAGCAACACAAAAGTGAAGAACTCAAAGTCATCTGACTAGCACACTTTGCAATAAACTGCTTTGTTAGAGAAAGATATATGGTATAGCGAGAAGGCAAACATGCTTTTGAGTCAGTATTTAGGACAGAACATGGTGGCAACCACAGCCCACAGTGATGGACAGAGTAGTGTATTTGTACTCTAAGAGACCAGGATGGTGTTAGATAAATGGTTTGGTTAGATAAACAGTTTTTAGGAAAAAATGAGAGGTGAGATCTGGTTTTATCTAGAGGTCCTTTATTGTTCCATGATTCAAAAGCTTTCTTTATGAGAATAATGGCCTCACGTTTCAGAAAGAAGAGTAAAGAAGCTACTTCTAGATATGCCTACACTCAGATGATAATAGATTCTCACTCTGCACCAAAGGTTCATGACCCTTTTAAATTACCTGAGGAACTTTGAAAAATAAGCCACCAAGGTAACTCTGTAGAAATTCTTATTCATTTGGGCTGGGTGGAGTTTGGCCTTTAATAATCTTTGAAATCTTTCCAGATGATTCTAACACTTAAGCGGAGTTGAAGCCACAGCTCTGTGTCCACAACCTGTGGTAGAACACATACACCAGACATGAACCTATCTATATCAGGTCAGGGTTACAAGGTCATGGATAGAAATCTCATTTTTATGTGAAAACTCATGGTCTTATAGATGTTTCATGTATCGTAAAAAGCAAACCATCTCATCAAATGTCATGTTCCTTCCTGGAAACAGAGAATGCTGCTGCTGCTGCTAAGTCTCTTCAGTTGTGTCAGACTCTGTGCGACCCCAGAGACGGCAGCCCACCAGGCTCCCCCATCCCTGGGATTCTCCAGGCAAGAACACTGGAGTGGGTTGCCATTTCCTTCTCCAATGCATGAAAGTGAAAAGTGAAAGTGAAGTCGCTCAGTCGTGTCGGACTCCTAGTGACTCCACGGACTGCAGCCCACCAGGCTGCTCCGTCCATAGGATTTTCCAGGCAAGAGTACTAGAGTGGGGCGCCATTGCCTTCTCCAGGAAACAGAGAATAGCTGTTGCAACATTTACTCCTTTTGGGAAAAGCAGAATGGTGTACTGGAAAGAACACTTAACAAGGTTTCTAAAGATGGGGATTCTAGTCCCAAATCTACCACAAAATAGCCTTGAGAACTTATATTAGCCAATTAACAAACTGAACCTGTTACTTCCCCTAAACATGGCCTTCTGTTTTTTATCTTTTACTAGATATTTCATACATCTAGCCTTAATCTTCCAATTCAAGTTAGGTATTTTTAACCCTATTTTATAGATGACTAAATTACAGTAAAAATCATCTTTGTAATTCACCCATTCAGTAAGAAGTAGAGAGAAGAATTCCATCCAAGTCCTTCAATGCTGAACAAGTTAAGGTTCATCTGCAAACAAAACTCCTTTAACTTATTTAAACAGAAAGGTACATTAAACATTCAATTAATGAACTGGAGGGACAGGCTCTACATTCAGTTCCAATAACGGTCCCCACCTGCAGAGTCCTTGGCCTTTTCTTTAATTGATGGGGAAAACTCCCGCCGCCTTTGTAAAGAACCACTGAGTCACTGAGTTGCTAACAGAGAGATGTGTTGGTAGAATCCACACCCGCAAAATTGCTTCATGGCACCTTGCCTGTCCTTTACTTAATTTGGTTCTGAATGCAAGTGTAACAAAATTCATCTGATTGGTGAAAACCTAAATTTAACTCAGGCCATGTGGCAAAGGCATCTGGAAAGTCGAGCTTTACCTTTCCAGCTTCCATGATACAGAAAGGTGCACAAGAGAGAGGCAGATTGAATGTGGAATAGCTGGTGTTTGACATTTACCACAATTTCATGTGCTGTTTTTACTGTTTGTGGCTATATTATGTTTTTGTTCTGATAATGAAATCAAACAATGTATGAGGGGTTCCTAAAATAACTAAAATATCAAGTTTATTTTTTTCAAATGCAAATTACTATTATTAAAGCATCCAGATAAGAGATAATGTTCATTTACTGTGACATTTATTTAGAAGGTACTGTGACCCGGCACTATTTCAAATGCTTGATATCAAATAATTTATTTGACCTTTACAGTAACCTTACAGACAAACCAAGGCATAGACTTTAGGAAGCTTAGGGAAAGCCACCTATCTAACACAAAGGAGAGCCAGGTTTGAGCCCATTTAGTCTGCATACTTACCTCAGGATAATCCTTTGTCTCCGTGACAGACATAGACAGACGCAGCTTGCTTTCATTGAATTTTTAGATGCTTTACAACTTGATTAATGCTAGAACATGACATAAAAAATCAAACAATAAACAACACCCACCAACACATACATACAGGTTTTCTGACAAAGGAGATAAATGGGGTAAGCCAGAAACAGTAGAGGGGTTGCAGAAAAAAGAAGGCAAGCCCAGCCCTCCCCCTTGTAAAGTTCAAAATAAATTATTATTTTGCAATTTGTCTACCCATGATACCCATTCTGAATTTTTGCTGCATAAAAATGAAGAAAAAAACTGTGTTTCAACTTAAATACATTTTGCCTTAAGGAGCTTCAGACAGTTTGAACTTGAAATGCAGCCCATGAATGAATATTTAATTTCACTTTCCTTATAAGTGAAATTGAATCACTTTTGCAAGTCTGAGGGTGACAGTTTCAAATTTCAACTCAGGCAGGCAATCAACAGAGAATAATATTACAGCAGGGGAAAAAGTTGGTGATTCAGTAATGACATTTTAATGTTACAGAATAGAGTATTGGTATAGAAATTTGCAATCCCTTGTGATAGCTTTATGTTGACTTAACAATCAATACTATCATAACAATAAAAATATGCAAGTCTCTAGCTATAGGCAATGCCTAAGAATGAGAACTTGTCCATCATTTGTTAAAGCCTTCCATGTTTTCGTACACAACAAATAATTTTCCATGCATTTAATCTGGTGTTTTAAATTATGGCATAGACATTTAAAGATATTGAAAAAGTATTTCTTCCTTTTGGCCATTATTTACAAAAACAAAGGTGGTTTTATGGAACACTTTTTAAAGTTACCTTCTGAAACTAATTTGCACTTTTATTTTAAATTCAAACAACTTCAACTACAATAGATGGTGTCTTATTATCATTAAGCATTTATTAAGCTTTCTTTTTGTGTGGCGCCATAATCAGTACTTAAAACAAACATGGTCTCTGTCCATTAGAACTGAGGCCTATAACCTGCTCAGTAACCACAGAATGGACTCCAACCCACTCAGTGTCTTTACTTACTGAGTTAAAGAATAATGACTATAACAGTCTGATTTTTTCTAGTAATGATGTTTATAAATTGATCTTCTTTCTTATTATGATCCATGAGCATTTTCTTATTTCTGACATGTTTTTTCTGCTTGCAGGGAACCTTGAAATAGACTGTTATTATGCGCATCTTCCATGGTGGGAAGAAAGAATGAGAAATAGCAGGAGTTTACAGCTTTTTAAATTTTAAGTTAAGGAAATAGATTCAGAGAAATTTTCCAGGCTTCTTGTTTTGTGGGGTAGTTCAACTCCATCTATAAACAAAACACATGTAAATTTACATGCAGGCTCACAAAAGACAATATGAATATTGGATCTGTCTCCCTTATCAAATACTTTTAGACGTTATTTGTTCTCTTCACAACTGGTTATAGTGAATGTCTATCTACTAAGGAAAGGGAAGCCAATGAGGTATGATGTCTGCCCTCAAAAAATACATAATCTCAAAAGACAAATGTAAGAAGTATCAAAGATTTACTATAAGATCATGGTTAGGAGATGTACTCTACATATGTGCAAGAACTACATGAGGGGATAGATGTGCTTTACTAAACACATCTCATCAGAGATGAAAATAGAAATAGGTTTTGAATACTGAGTAGAGTTAACCCAGGCTGAGAAAGATAGCAAGGGCCTTCTAGAGAAGAAAAGCATTAAGGAAGGTGCATCAAATCTCAGTCTCATTGATCTCCTTGGATCAAAGAAAAAAGAAGGAGTTCCATAAAAACATTTACTTAGCTTTATTGACTACACTAAAGCCTTTGACTGTGTGGATCATGACAAACTGTGGAAAATTTTTAGAGAGATAGGAATACCAAACCACCTTAACTGCTTCCTGAGAAATATGTATTCAGATCAAGAAGCAACAGTTAGAACTGGACATGAAACAACAGACTGCTTCCAAATTGGGAAAGAAGTACATCAAGGCTGTATACTGTCACCTTGCTTATTTAACTTTTATGCAGAATACATAATGCTGGGCTGGATGAAGCACAAGCTGGAATCAAGATTGCTGGGAGAAATGTCCATAACCTCAGATATGCAGATGACACCACCCTTAAGGCAGAAAGCGAAGAGAAACTAAAGAGCCTCTTGAAAGTGAAAGCAGAGAGTCAAAAAAGCTGGCTTGAAACTCAACATTCAGAAAACTAAGATCATGGCATCCGGTGCCATCACTTCATGGCAAATAGATGGGGAAACAATGGAAACTGTGACAGACTTTTCTTGGGCTCCAAAATCACTGCAGATGGTGACTGCAGTCATGAAATTAAAAGATGCTTGCTCCTTGAAAGAAAAACTATGACCAACCTAGAAAGTATATTAAAAAGCAGAGACATTACTTTGCTGACAAAGGTCAGTCTGGTCAAAGCTATGGTTTTCCAGTACTCATGTATGGATGTGAGAGTTGGACCATAAAGAAGGCTGAGTGCCAAAGAATTGATGCTTTAAAAAAAGCAGTGGTGTTGGAGAAGACTCTTGAGAGTCCCTTGAACTGCAAGGAGATCCAACCAGTCAATCTTAAAGGAAATCAGCCCTGAATATTCATTGGAAAGACTGATGCTGAAGCTGAAGTTCCAATACTTTGGCTACCTAATGTGAACTGACTCATTTGAAAAGACCCTGATGGTGGGAAAGATTGAAGGCATGAAGAGAAGAGGGTGACAGAGGATGAGATATTTGGATGGCATCACCAACTCATGAGTTTGAGCAAACTCTGGGAGTTGGTGATGGACAGGAAAGCCTGGCATGTTGCAGTCCATGGGGTTGCAAAGAGTCAGACACAACTGAGTGACTAAACTAAACTGATCAAATCTCAAAGTTCACAGTGAGTCTGGAGATGGTACATAAGCAGATGTGGAAAGAATTGAGGACACGTAGTGATGGAATTTCTGAAGATAATCCTGGAACAGAGTACAGACATTAATTTTTGGAAAATCATGATTGTTCTGCTAAGAAGTTTGAATTGATCCTGAAATTAGCAGCCGTTGAAAGGGAGTGATTTGTTACGACTATTTGAGGGCAGATAATCATGGGAACAGACATTTGCTCCCAGAGTGTTTCACCTCATAAGCATTGCTTACCTAGCCTCAGATCCTTGTAAAGTGTCCCTGTTACCTTTCCTAATAGGTTTGTCAGTCCATTCTTTTTATCTATTGACTCCTTTCCACTTGTATGCATTGAGCACCCATTATGTTAAATAGCCCTTGGCTCTGGGGACACAGGGATAACCAGTATTGAGAGTTTCTATACTCAGAGAAATCAAAACTGTTGAAGGTATATGAATTAATTACCAACAAAGCACACAAACCTTAGCGGTTTTAATAGGCTGCTGCTGCTGCTAAGTCACTTCAGTCGTGTCCGACTCTGTGCGACCCCACAGGCGGCAGCCCACCAGGCTCCCCTGTCCCTGGGATTCTCCAGGCAAGAACACTGGAGTGAGTTGCCATTTCCTTTTCCAATGCATGAAAGTTAAAAGTCAAAGTGAAGTCACTCAGTTGTGTCCGACTCTTCGAGACCCCATGGACTGCAGCCTACCAGGCTCCTCCATCCATGGGATTTTCCAGGCAAGAGTACTGGAGTGGGGTGCCATTGCCTTCAAAAGGCTAGCCATATTCTTTTTCACAATTTCATGAGTTGACTCTGCAGTATGCTACTGGTCTAGACTGGGCTGCATTCCATGGAAGCCAGCTGAACTTGGTGGTATATGGTGGATTCACTCATAGGGTCAGCCTACACTCAAGAGATAGAAACATATATTTTGATCTTTGAAGGGAGAAACTAAAGAGAGGTAGGGGCACAGGACCACAGGGAGATTTAAGCTTATATAAATAATAGACAGATGAGTTCAGTTCAGTTCAGTCAGTCAGTCGTGTCTGACTCTTTGCGACCCCATGAACTGCAGCACACCAGGCCTCCCTGTCCATCACCAACTGCCAGAGTCTACACAAACCCATTTCCATTGAGTCGGTGATGCTGTCCAACCATCTCATCCTCTGTCGTCCCCTTCTCCTCCTGCCCTCAATCTTTCCCATCATCAGGGTCTTTTCAAATGAGGCAGCTCTTCGCATCAGGTGGCCAAAGTATTGGACAGATAGATAAAGATTGCTGCTGCTACTGCTAAGTCGTTTCAGTCATGTCCAACTCTGTGTGACCCCATAGATGGCAGCCCACCAGGCTCCCCCGTCCCTGGGATTCTCCAGGCAAGAACAATGAAGTAGGTTGCCATTTCCTTCTCTAATGCATGAAAGTGAAAAGTGAAAGTGAAGTTGCTCAGTCGTGTCCGACTCCTAGCGACCCCATGGACTGCAGCCTACCAGGCTCCTCCGTCCATGGGATTTTCCAGGCAAGAGTACTGGAGTGGGGTGCCGTTGCCTTCTTTGATATATAAAGATAATTACATGTATAAAAAGTACTTTGAAGGATATGATCCTAGTCATGAGATAGAAGTGGGTCCAACAGACTATTTTAGAAAGAAGGATTAGCCAAGGTGTTAACAAAAAAGTGATATTTATCTGCAACTTGAAGGGCAAAATGAGTCAGTAAGTACAATACTGTGGCTCATCTAGTAAAGGCAGGAAAGAAACGGTATTTGAGGAGCAGAGATGAGGTCATTTTGAGGAATAATAAGCTAATGCAAAAGTGGCTTGAAGTAAAGTTGGATTTGAAGTTAAGAATCATTCTGGCTAATGGGCTTGTGGATAATGGTAAGAATTTTAAATTTCAGATCTAGCACTTCTCACCCATCATCTGTTTCTTCTGTTGACTTTACTGTTTTTTAATCTCTTCGTATAACAAGTTCTTACCTATTTTTCCCACATAAAGGGTGGTCAGTAAATATGATCTGAGTGAAAGAAGTAGAGGAAAATATACTTTATAGAGGGTTTTACTTTATGGTCATTTGGATATTAAAATAAGGTGGGATAGATATGATTATTATTTATTTTGTAAAGATAAGGAAAATGAAGCTCAAATGAATAAAATTTCTTTACCAGAATCACCCAGAAATTATTAGTGGGTCTAATTATCCTTATCTAAATCACTATATCTCCTTTCAGTCTTTCTTTAAAAGAATAAAAAAAAGGAGACTATATCAGTAAAAGAGAAAAAAACATACTAGTATTTTCATAAAATAATATTTCTAAAGTATTATTTAGGTCTAATATGAAAAAAAATCATCTTGTGTGCTTGGTAAAATGTAGATTCTTACTAAATCAAACAGTCCCCATGTGGACTCTGGAAATAACATATTGTTAACCTTCTCCCTGAAAACACTAATATATGTACACTCTGTTTTGGAAAACAGTGTCTTTGTGCTTCTTCACAAGTTAAATAATTTGTTCTGGAAACTTTTGGCAAATGAGTTATTCCATTACTTAAGAATTATGAGACATTGGATAATAAGCATGCATTTATAAAGATTTTAAATAACTTAATTGCTCAGTCATGTCTGACTCTTTGTGACCCTGTGGACTGTAGCCTGTCAGGATCCTCTGTACATGGAATTCTCCAGGCAAGGCTATAGAGTGGATAGTTATTTCCTTCTCCAGGTGATCTTCCTGATCCAGGGATCGAACCTGGTCTCCCTCATTGCAGGCAGATTCTTTACCATCTGAGCCACAGTGAGATTCAGTGCAATTACAAATTGCAGATAATAAATATTTTTGTGGGAGGAACTGACTGGTTTTTAAAGGGACGTTTTACAGTGGGATTTTTTACCTTACCAATAAATATTTCATTAAATTGTCTCACGGATTTACTTCTATTTTATTAAATTTGTTTATTCTTCATTAAGTCCTATTTAGGTATCTTGACATTCCTCATAAGCATGTACTTCCATATTCTTTACATTGTTTTATGATACATAGGGTAAATTGTTCAAAAGTTTCAGCAAATAAAATTGCTAACCTTAAGATATCATTATTTTTAATGTGTTTTTGTACAGTTTCCTTTTTATAAAAAGAATAAACCACATGTGTTTTTTAAATCTAGCAAAATAAAATTTAAAAAAATATTTGATCATAAAAGATAGGCCAGACTTTTTATAAACAGTCTACTGATGAAACAGCCCTGTCCAATAGGTGTATCAGCCAAATAAGAACTTCCACATTTTCTAATAACTATGTTTAAAAAAAGGTAAAGTATGCACATACTAACATAATATCTTATGTAATGTGACAATTAACATGAACTGAAGTTTTACTAAAGCAATGTTCTCTTTAACAGAAAAATATATCAGTTTTTAAATTCAAATTTTCATTAGTTAAATTTAGTCCCTAGGCATATTTGCTGTGCTCAATAGCCATATGAGAACAGTAGCTGGGGTACTCATGGTACAGAGATAGGCTATCAAACTTGCTGTAGACAAATTTACAAAAAGCTACTGTCTCTCACCTATATATTAATTAAGCCTTTATATCACTTCTGGGTGCCTAACAAACAACACAGACCAGAAATCACTGTGAGGTTCTTAGATTTAATAAACGCTTTTGTACCTCTGCACTCTTTTCTGTGAGGTGACACAGCTTTTTGTCAATTTTAAAAAGTCACTTAGGCTGTATTTTATCCTTCACATAAAATTTAACGCACATGCCTCTTTAGGAGGTCCTCAAAAGTGAATGTGTTATTGAAATGTGGAGTGAAGTGTTTTTGAATTTTCATTTCTTTAGGATACATAAAATGATGAATATTTACTCATCATTACTATACTATGAATATTTACTCATTGTTATAGTAAATATATTATAGTACAGTATACTATACTTTGAATATTTACTCGTTACTATAATGATGAATATTTCTTGGGATCTTCATTTGTCTTGTTAATATGCTTGTGTATTTGAACTGTAGAACTCACTGGGATGATAATTGTTATTACTGAGAAAGTAACGTTTTCAATCTAGGTAAATTTTGCCTAAATGTATAAACCTGCAATTTCAGTAGAAGCTTTTGGCTAAGTAAGAGGTCATTCATAGTTGCTGGGAGAAAATGGGGTGGGAGAGAAATAATAAAGCTCATAATGAATGGAAAGGAAAATTTCTTAAAATCACTGTGTTCTTTCCCTCTATGCAGTTTAATGAAATTCTTTGTGGCACTAGAGAATGGAGTTGACATTTTAGAGTCAGCAAAATGTTTAATGATTCACCATATGATGGAATACTTTTTTATAAGACTATTTTATCTTTGATGGAGCTGCTGCCACTAAGTCGTTTCAGTTGTGTCCAACTCTGTGCGACCCCATAGATGGCAGCCCATCGGGCTCCTCTGTCCCTGGGAATCTCCAGGCAAGAATACTGGAGTGGGTCGCCATTTCCTGCTCCAATGCATGAAAGTGAAAAGTGAAAGTGACGTCGAATGGTATGTAAAACATTGAAGTTCTTGAGTTTCCCAGTCAAGGAGGCTATGTTGCTCTCATAGGAAAGCTAAGCACAAACTTGACAATTAATAAAAGTATTAATTTCAAATCTCCTAGCACAGAATACTCTTAAGAACATGCATTTTAAATTTTAGATTGGAAGATATTTTATTTTTCGCAGTTCTCAAGTTTGGCCCTCCTGTTGAAATTTCTTTTTTCTTGAAATATAATTGATACAACCTTTTATAAGTTTAAGGTATATAATGTAGTGATTTTGCATGTGTATATATTGCATCACAATAAAGCTAGTTAACACATTTACCAGTTGACCTAAGTCACAAAATTTTTTGGTGAGAGCTTTTAAAATCTATTCTCAGCAATTTTCATATATGCAGCACAACATTTACTGTGGGCTTTCCAGGTGGCTCAGTGGTAAAGAATCTGCTTGCCAAAGCAGGGGACATAAGAGACTCAAGTTTGATCCCTGTGTCTGGAAGATCCCTTGGAGGAGGGCATAGCAACCCACTCCAGTATTCTTGCCTGGAGAATCCCATGGGTAGAGGAGCCCGGTAGGCTACAGCCCATGGGGTCACAGAGAGTTAGACATGGCTGAAGGCAATGGCACCCCACTCCAGTACTCTTGCCTGGAAAATCCCATGGACAGAGGAGCCTGGTAGGCTGCAGTCCATGGAGTTGCTGGGAGTCGGACACAACTGAGCGACTTCACTTTCACTTTTCACTTTCATGCATTGGAGAAGGAAATGGCAACCCACTCCAGTGTTCTTGCCTGGAGAATCCCAGGGACAGGGGAGCCTGGTGGGCTGCCGTCCATGGGGTCGCACAGAGTCAGACATGACTGAAGTGACTTAGCAGCAGCAGAAGGGACTTAGCACACACGCATGCATTGTTTACTATAATCAGCAGGCTATACATTACACCTGCAGAATTTATTCATACTCTAACTGGAAGTTTGTACCCTTTGACTTCCTTCATCCATTTCTTCCACCCCAGGCCCACCCCTGAAACTCACCAATCTGTTCTGTTTTTGTGTCTGTTTTTTTCAGATTCCACATATAAGTAAGATGATATAGTATTTGTCATTCTGTGACTTATTTCACTTAGCCTAATGCCCTCAAGGTTTATCCATGTTGTCACAAATGGCAAGATTTCCTTCTTTTTTATGACTGAATAATATTCATATGTATGTAATATGTGTGTGTGTGCTCAGTCACGTACAACTCTTTGCAACCCCATGGACAGTAACCCGCTGGGTTCCTCTGTCCAGGAAATTTTCCAGGCAAGAATATTAAAGCAAATTTCCATTTCCTCCTCTAGCGGATCTTCCTGACCCAGGGATCAAACTCGTGTCTTCTACATCTCCTGCATTGGCAGGTGAATTCTTTACCACTGCACATCCTCGGAAGCCTTATATAATGTGCATATAAATATATATTATATATGGGAGTATAATACCAAGCTTTCTGTACCATCCATCCATCAATAGACACTTAGGTTGTTTCCACGTCATCCTGGCTATTATAAATAATGCTACATTGATGCAATGAACAGTAAGGTGTAGATATCTTTTTGGAATAGTGATTTCATTTCTTTCAGTTATAAAATTTGGAGTGAGATTACTGACTCCTATGCTAATTCCACTTTTAATTTTCAAGGGAATTGTCATTTTTTTCATAGTAACTGTATCAATTTACCTTTAACCAACAGTGTACAAGAGATTTCTTATATTTCGCATTAAACCAATCAATTCAGCCATTAGAAGTTTAATTAAATCTAATAAAGTCCTTGAAATGTGAATTCTTGTGTTTCAGTTATCAGTTTTGTCAATGACATTTTTGATTATTGTCTTCACAACCAAATAAAAAATGCTATGTGGAAAGTCAGGTAAAAGCAAAAAATCGCCCTTTCATACAAAGAGTATATCTCATTTATAATAGAAAACAAAAGTAGGAAACATTGGGAACCTAACACAAGAGTATAATATAGTCTTTCTTTTAAATGAATTAACAATTTTTTGGAAAATGATAAGTGATAAAATATGATAAAGGATGTAATTTTCATAATGTAAATATCTTGACATCTCAAATTTTGGATTGCACCAAGAAAAATAACAGTAATCAGCAATTGTTTGTCTCTTCCTAATAATCAGTTACCCCGTTCAATGTTTTATATCCATTATATCATTAAAAATTTACCTTTTTATGAATTTTTTTTTTCTCTTATACATTAAAGAAAAGGAAATCTCTGAGACATTCACAGGAATTATAAGCCAAAATAACAATTATTGTAACAATGCAGTCACTATTTTTTGTCATACATTTAATAATTTTTATTATTTTATAAGACAACTGCCTTTTATGTGTCACAATGATATTCACATATTTAAAACATTTCTATCAGTGCTGTTGCACTCAGTATGTTTCAAAAGAAATGACTGATAAGTGGTCTGATTCACCACCTACACCCATGGGTTCCTTTGTTTGAGCTGGACTCTTCAAGATTTAATAAATGGCCCCATTGATACCATTTCCCTCACAACCCACTGAGGCAAAAAGATGTTCAGATCTCAGAGGTATTTAGTTGGAATAACAGTGCTTTTTACACCCTATGATACTATTTTAGACACATTTTGAAAAAAAAAAATAATGTGTATTATAAAGGCCACAGGACTGGAAAAGGTCAGTTTTCATCCCAATTGCAAAGAAAGGCAATGCCACAGAATGTCCAAACTACCACGCAATTGCACTCATCTCACATGCTAGCAAAGTAATGCTCAAAATTCTCCAAGCCAGGCTTCAACCGTATGTGAACTGCGAAATTCCAGATTTTTAAGCTGGATTTAGAAAAGGCAGAGGAACTAGAGATCAGATCATCAAAAAAAGCAAGAGAGTTTCACAAAAACATTTGTTTTATTAACTACACCAAAGCCTTTGACTTTGTGGATTACGACAAACTATGAAAAATTCTTGAAGAGATGGGAATACCAGACAGGGTATTACCAGGGTAATACCAGATGGGATTACCAGATGGGAATACTGACCTGCCTCCTGAGAAATCTGTATGCAGGTCAAGAAGCAACAGTTAGAACTGGACATGGAACAACAGACTGATTCCAAATAGGAAAAGGAGTACATCAAGGCTGTATATTGTCACCCTGCTTATTTAACTTATATGCAGAGTACCTAATGCAAAATGCCAAGCTGGATGAAGCATAAGCTGGAATCAAGATTGCCAGAAGAAATATCAATAACCTCAGATATACAGATGAACCACAGGTATGGCAGAAATTGAAGAGGAGCCTCTTGATGAAGGCGAAAGAGGAGAATAAAAAAGCTGGCTTAAAACTCAACATTCAGATAACTATGATCACAACATCCAGTCCCACTACTTCATGGCAAATAGAAGGGGAAACAATGAAAACAGTGTAGAACTTTATTTTCTTTGGCTCCAAAATCACTGCAGATGGTGATTGCAGCCATGAAATTAAAAGATGCTTGCTCCTTGGAAGAAAAGCTTTGACCAACCTAGACAGATATTAAAAAGCAGATACATTACTTTGCTGACAAAGGTCAGTCTGGTCAAAGCTATGGTTTTCCAGTAGTCATGTTATGGATGTGAGAATTGGACCATAAAGAAAGCTGAGCGCTGAAGAATTGATGCTTTTAAAAAACAGTAGTGTTTGAGAAAACTCTTGAGAGTCCCTTGGACTACAAGGAGATCCAACCAGTAAATCCTAAAGGAAATTAGTCCTGAATATTCATTGGAAGGATTGATGCTGAAGCTGAAACTCCAGTACTTTGGCCACCTGATGTGAAGAATTGACTCATTGGAAAAGGCCCTGATGCTGGGAAAAATTGAAGGCACTAAGAGAAGAGGATGACAGAGGATGAGATGCTTGGATGGTATTATTAACCCAATGGACATGAGTTTGAGCAAGCTCCCAGCATGTTGCAGTCCATGGGGTCACAAAGAGTCAGATGTACTGAGCAACTGAACTGAACTGAATTGATAATCTGTCATCATTATTCAAGTATATCCATCATATAAATTGATTTTTTTCATGTATGGGCATTTTTGAAGTAAAAAAAAAAATCTCATCTAGTATGAAGGAAAGAATAAATGAATCATATAAACATAGCTTTTTTATCACTAAAATTTATCTTTCTTTTCATTTGAACTTATTAATAGTGTTATGCTTTAAATATAATACTAGGATGAAACACATAAAGATTTTTTAAGTTCCCAAATCTATAAGTTTTTATTTTGACTTTCTCACCCACAGTTTGCTTTTAGGGTCTGACATATCCATCAGAGTATAAGTAAACAACAATGAAAAGTGAAATGTTCCTTTAGCATTCATTCTGTTTGTTGTTCTTTAAGTGAACTATTGCCATGTGACATTTAAGAATGACATCCTAGATGTTTAAATCCAAAAATGCTCAGGTCTTGTATTTAGATTTTATTGATGTAAAACAGTTTTTGGTGTAGCTGCCAACCAACTTAAGAGACAAACTCAAGGTTCAGCTATAAGAACTAATTTATCAAAAAGCAAGAAGGCAACTACTTCTCTGTTCTTTTAGTTCCTATCTATTCTCACATTGTATGGGATAATGTATCAACATTATATTTTTTTTATTTGTTTGTTTTATATTTCTAGGGACTTTTATTAGTACATCTATTTAATATCATGGAGCTATTTCTTTGTTTAAACTATAGCATGTTCTACTTGAAAATTTGAATATATGTGGGATTTGGAAATGAGATATGACACTGTAATATTATATAGATGGGACAAGTTCCAAAAAGTTGTGTCTTTTCAGACCACAGGGATACAGTTGAAATGAGTAGGTTAGTAGTAAATGCAAAGAGTTACCCCAACCAATCTTTCTTGCCTATGTTCTTTCAACTTGAGAAGAAGGACATTAACCTGGGAATACTAGGCTGAATTTAGGGAGACCAAAGTGTCCAAACAGTAAGAGTACCTAAAGCAGTTTTCCTTCACTCTGAATAGTTAGTTCCTTAGCTATTGGGGAGCAAGTTGGTGCTGTTAAGGAACACCTGTGTTCAAGTCTGAGAACCTGGATTATCAAATTCATTTTACTACCACTGTGTGTGTTAGTCGCTCAGTCATGTTTGACTCTGTGACCCCATGGACTGTAGCCTGTTAGGCTCTTTTGTCCATGAGATTTCCCAGGTAAGAATACTGGAGTGGGTTGGCATTTCCTTCTCCAGGGGATCTTCCAGACCCAGGGATCAAACTCACATTACTATCAACTAGTAATGCTAAAAATGCCTCAACTTTTCTTGGTCTTAAATGTCTAGCTTTTAGTATTAGCATTTGAAACATGATCTCTAACATCCCTCTCAGTTATAAAATGAGTGCTAAAAGAAAAGGAAAGGGGAGATGTCTGACTCCAGCGTATAAATTCAGATTTACATGACTTTTGGGCAAATGAGGAATTCAACTGTAATTATATCAAATTAATTCTTGCCTGGAAAAATCTCATGGGTAGAGGAGCCTGGTAGGCTGCAGTCCATGGAGTCGCGAAGAGTCGGACACGACTGAGCGACTTCACTTTCACTTTTCACTTTCATGCATTGGAGAAGGAAATGGCAACCCACTCCAGTGTTCTTGCCTGGAGAATCCCAGGGACAGGGGAGCCTGGTGGGCTGCCGTCTATGGGGTCACACAGGGTCGGACATGACTGAAGTGACTTAGCAGCAGGAGCAAGCACAGTAAGTAAGGCTCAACACAATGTAAAGCAAAGTATAACTTATTAAATATAGATAGGTCATGAATACCACTCGTTTCTTGATATGTTTATTATATATATATATATATGGAAAATAAGCATAAACTTAAAAGTTCATTGCAAACATAAAAGTGTTGGAAAAAAAGGCTCATTTGTGGTTTTCATGTATCAGCAATGGGAAAATCTAAGAAAATACCTGAATTATATGGCCTTGTAAAGGCAGACAACTAATCACAGCCCATAATGCAATAGATTGAGAGCTTTATAGGAGTATCATAGAAAAGTAATCTCACACTGCCTTGGGATTTTAATTAAAAAGAAAAAAAGAAACTTCTTTTTTTTTTGGTGGTTTACATTTGGTCTTAACACTGCACGATTAAGAACTTAATTGATAGTGATATGAGGTCTCGTTCACTGTTAAATAAGGAACAAGTAGCTAAGTAGCTAATTGTTGGTACAAGTTTGTGATCTTACTTCACTGAGGAATATTGACATTATGTTCCATGTTGTTTCCAAATTACCAACATGTATAAACCTGTACAGGCCATCTCAAGACAGATGTTTACAATAAACAACTGACATAGAGAATATTTATTCATTCTACACTCATACAAGTTGGTTAAATGAATATTGGTTGGGTGAATATGTATAAATTCGTAGCTCTGAGATGGCTATTATGTGTCACATTTGAAGTCATAGATTGTACTGGGGACTTAATGTCACCCATGAAAGGAGGAAATGAATATACCAGTGCAAAAATCATTTAAAGAATGATAGAATGGAATGCTAGAACACTTATTTTCTAGATTAAAATGTGCTCAGTGATTTGGGGAATAGAAGATTTTTAAAAAGTTAGGATAAACAGTATAGAATACATGCAGATAGTTTGAATATAGCAGACAGGGATTAATAATGTGTTAAAAGAATTAGCAGTTTCACTAGGTTGACTGGACAAATGTTATTGTTTTCCAAAAATGTCATCTATTTTGAGTAGCAGAAGTACACTCTTTTGAATATGGACCAGCCAGTGGGTTACCATTTCTCGAAGGCAAGGGGGTGAATAAAGACAGCATTGCAGATATAATAGTCAATACTCAAGAGTTAATACCAAAAGGATTGATAAGAATAAATATCAATACTTTATTACCCTGGGTCAGGCACAATCTTAAGCACTCTAAGCATGTAAACTGTATAATCTTCTCAGCATGGCAGTGTGGGTAGGCATCATTATTACTTACATTTTACAGAAGTGGAAACTGAGTCACAGACAAGCTGAGTAGTGATTTGCCAACAACACTCAGTAACAATTAATAGCAGAATCAGGATTTGAATCTAGGCAGTCTGATTGCAAAACGGTGCTCTTAATTACTAGCAAAGATAAGTGCCAGTGGATTCTGCAGAGATCAAGGGCAGAACCTTGAATGGCATACACAGTTTGAGATTGAGAGGTAATGTGTGTTAGTTGCTCAGTCATGTCTGACTCTTTGCAACCCCATGAACTCTAGCCCTCCAGGTTCCTCTATCCATGGATCTTCCAGGCAAGAATATTGGAGTGGGTTGCCATTTCCTCCTCGAGGGCATCTTCCTGACCCAGAGATCAAAGCTGGATCTCCTGCATTGGCAGACAGATTCTTTATTGCCTGAGCCACCAGGAAAACCTGTTGAGAGGTAGAAATGCAGCCAAATGAGGAGGGGGGAAAAAGTCATCATTGTAGTCTCCAGTTAGTGCTCAAACAGCTCTGGATTTTCATAATGTTCAATTTCAAGAAGGAAAGTTTTAGACTGATTACTGATGGACCCAGAATTTTTCTCAGCAAGTATTGACTGAATGAAAGGGGTTTCCTAATTGACAGGCAAAACGCATAATTCCCAGGTGGCCAAGAGAGGGCGCCTTTGAATAGAACAGCTGCAAGTATTCAGCAACTTTTTTTTTTTTTTAATTGAAATTTTTTTTTTTAATTTTATTTTATTTTTAAACTTTACAAATTGTATTAGTTTTGCCAAATATCAAAATGAATCCACCACAGGTATACATGTGTTCCCCATCCTGAACCCTCCTCCCTCCTCCCTCCCCATACCATCCCTCTGGGTCGTCTCAGTGCACTAGCCCCAAGCATCCAGTATCGTGCATCGAACCTGGACTGGCAACTCGTTTCTTACATGATATTTTACATGTTTCAATGTCATTCTCCCAAATCTTCCCACCGAAAGTATTCAGCAGCTTTTAACACTTTCTCTCACATGACTTATTCCAGAGAGCATATCTAATTCTCTTTGTTGTTTTTCAGAGTATCGTCTGCTGACCACCTGCATTAAAAATACCTGAAGTGTTTTTAAAATACAAGTTCTGGGCCCAAACACAAGTTAGAAATCTGATCCTAACGGAAAATACAAGAATCTCTAGAACTTTGCCTGAGTTTTCTTTTCTTACCTCTTTAATTATGAAAAATTTCAGCCACAACCATAGAGAAAAATAGTAAAGCAAACCTCCATTTACATAGATGCTAAGTTAAACAATAACAAAAACTTGACATCTTATCATATTTTTCCTTCTTCCCTTCCTCTCTTTCTTAATTCCTCCCTTGTTTTCTTTTATTGAAAAACTTTAAAGCATAACAGTCATTTCATCTTGCATACTTCAATGCACATAGTTACAAATGTGAATATAACTTATGTAACCCAATGGCATTATCATACCTAACAAAATTTACCGTAATTTCTTTTCTATCATTTATATTAAAATGTCTACAGCTGTTTGAAGAAGAATATTTGTAGAGTTGTCTTTTTCTAACCAAACACTAAGCAAAATTCAGACATCATTTTTGGTGTATAATAAGTCTCCTTAACTCTAAAGCAATCATAGTCAGCCATTTAAAATTTTTTTTTTTTTCATGTAAGGAATATATTGAAGAAACCAAGTCAATCTATCTGCATTTTATTCTGTGATTTTATTTTATATAAATTTTAAATATACATATACTTTCAAGCCTGCTACCTAGAGTTATATTCTTGTCCAATTTTTGGCAGAAAAAAAGACAGGGAATATAGGTCTATAAACAGAAGAGAGTTAGATAGAGGATAGGACACACACACATATTTAATCTACTTAAGTAAATATTATATACAGTCAGGATTTATTTATCTCCTCAAATTCATGGCAAATTCAAGATGGCTATTTTGATCATGTAATGGTTTATTTACAAAATCCAAAGCTACTTCCACCAGATTTGCATTTCACTGTTGGTCAGGCTTGGTGGATTGTTGTTCATGTCAGCATCATCTATTCCTAACATTTCATGCTGTGATGGATTGTCTTAGTATCTTGACAATTATTATCAGTACAATTTTATGCCCTGAAAGCTGAGAGCTTGCTGTTTTCTGAAGGTCTGCTGTCCTGAAAGCCAGCAAGTCTCTGAGTGGAAAATTCACTGCATAAGTAGCTCTGTTGACCTTGTTCTTTAGCTGCCCAGACTCATTTTCTAGTGATGTTCCACATGTCTGCTTTCTCATGGACAGAATGTGTACATTCAATTTCCTTTTATTTGTCACAATTTCTTTCCTTATTGATAAATTAGCATTCAATTATTTTTGACTCATAGGTCTTTAAATGAAATTCAGTGTGATCACAGTCATCACAGCTTTTGTTATCTATTATTGACACAACGTATAATCATTACTGTTATATTGAAGAATGTTATTAAAACATTAAAGCATTGCAACTATCATTAATAATTATAAGCTTGATCATGTGGTCTATAATTGAATATATATGAAAAGCAAGTGTAATGACAAAGTGAGCTGTTTATATAAATCTTCCAATATATCATACTGCCTACAACAGTGGCTAGGACAAAGTAAGAAATTAGTAAAATTCTGTTGAATGAGTGAGTGCATAGTTTTTAGGATACACCAGTGTTTTAAATATATGTTATGGCATTTTCCTTATGGCAGGGAAATTATGGCAGGAACAGCTATGGCAGTTCCTTGGTAACTGCAAGGTATTATGGCAGGAACAGTTATGGCAGTTCCTTAGTAACTGCAAATACTTATGTGCTAGGCTTTTTGCATTTGAGAAATCTGGAATTAAGCTACAATTTTTGATCATTCACGCTTAAGGATTAAAATGTCTTTTATGTTAATCAGTTCCTAAAGGTGTATGAAATATAAGTTAATGATTTTGCTTGTTTAAAAATGAAACTGTTCAGATTATTGTTATTTGCTCAAACATGTCAAATAATGTATAGATATATGCTAAATTTACTAACACAACAGTTATCATAATAGAAGATTGTACTGTTAGAAGTCAAACAAAGAGAACAATCTGCAGCAGCTTTGAAAATTTACATTGGGGTGTGTCTATTGCTTTGTCTTATAAATGAAGACTTGCTAGGTAGTACTCAGACCCAGGAATACATTTGCCTGACTAATATAAAGTATAATTGAACTTTTCCTCCAAATACCAAATATGAGATTCACTACATCTGTAAAAAAGATGTAAATGTAAGAATTCTTATATGTGATTTTCCTCTGAATATTTTGCTTACCTCTAGATATGTTTTCATAAGTTTATAATCACTTAGGAAATATGGATATTATTTTATCTATTTATTCTGTACTATTTTAGTCTAGATTGCAGTTTAGGGTCATCCCATGTGTGGTGAGAACTCATTCTTAGGATGTCTTCAATGAGACAGGATTGCCACTTCATTAACAAAGCATCCAATAGGGCTGAGTTCCAGGATCACATTTAGCTCCAGCCTAGTCACCTTTTCTTTCCAATAATGTCTCTAATTTGTTGTATTAATGTGTATATATTTCATGTATTGGCAAGGGAAATTTATTTAATTTGATCATGACCTTATTATTCAAATCTTAAATGTGAAACATCACCTTTTCTCCTCAAGTGGTATCAGGAAAGCTTGTTTCTTTTCTGTGCAGCAGATCAATGACTGTCATGCACGATGAGGCTTCTACCAGCTCTGAGTGGCACCTGGTGGTTATTTATAACATGGAGAGCAAAGCCATCTGTCTTTTCTGACAGCTTGCAGTGTCACTAACCCAGCATCGTGTTTTCCTCTAATGCTATTTGCAAAGCATCACCCATCTATTCATCATTCATTTATTCCACCTACCTCTGATCAACTATATGTTGAAGACTTAATTAATACAAGGATAGAATGGCCTACAAGCTACCTCCCTACCTTCAGGAAGCTTAATATGTTCTCTTTATTGATTGAAGAAAATTTGATGGTAGAGAAATATGTGAATGCATAAGACAAGGCCACTAGACTCAAGGATTTACTGTTTTATCAGGAAGTATTATCATGAAAGCAAATAGCTGTATATCAAGGAAGCTAATAATAAATATTATGAAATTATTTTATGTGATGCCACAACAGAGAAGACAGAGAATATCTCTTCTGCTATATCTATCACCAAGATAATTTAAGAATGGGAGATACTTGCTCAGAAGCTCTGAAATGTATGTTCCTCATTTCATTGGTACAATTAAGGTCATATGTACCTATCTGAGAAACAGATTTCTAACTAGGAGAATGCCATGCCTATGTGACTTAAGTCTGGGGTATCTGCATCAACCACTTTGACAGAAAGTTTATAAAATATGGAGTGGAACCTACCAGTACATACTCCAGTGATGTAAAGTCAGCTCAGTAAAAGCACATGGGCTCCAGAGGGAAGTCATTGACTATAACATGCATGTATAGGAAACAGAGGAGAATGGATGCTGGTAAGTAATAAACAGTTGTCAAAAAATACCATATTTTTTCTTATGTGAAAATACCATCATAAAGCAAATAGACATATGGTAAAATTAACTGAGAAAATGATATTGTGACAGAAGTAATTTTATTTCTATGATGCCATATATTAATATGAGTTAAGCCTTCAAATATCTATGTGTTAAAATGAATAATTCAAAACAACATCAGTTCTTTATGAAGAAAGCACATTCCTTTTGGTATCTTACTTTATTGAAAGGTTATCAACTAAAGAAGAAATAATCAGCTTTCCAAGCACTGAACGTAGAAACCAATATGTCACTTAATTCACTACTATAGTACATTTGGGAGACATTGATTGGTACTAGATGAAAAAGTGTTTGTATTTTCTCCATAATCATAATCGTTTCTTGCCAACTTGCTAAATATTTGCCCCCCCCTTAACTCCTGCCAAACACACACACACACACACACCTCATTTCTTTAGCCAAAACTTATTTACTCCTAGGTAGAAAAAATGTACATGAGGATTTTAATATAAGCCAGTTTCTCATTAAATTTCTCAATTTCATTTTAGTCAAATGATCCTTAACCGTCTTAAAAGAAGAGCTACAAATTAATTACACAATCCATATAGGTGGGTTCTGTCCAAGTTTGCATTTAGAAACAAAGAAATGAAAAGGCAAAGGAAGTGTTTATTTTGTTAGGGGTAATGAACGTTCTAAGAAGGTTTAGCTTCAGTTTAAAACAGATATAGAGGAGAAGCTGAGAAGTCTGTAAAACTAATACCCCAAAGTGAGAGAATATCTCATTTCTATAAACTTGAGGGCTTAATTAGCTTAAAAAAAAAAAAAGCGAGGCTCACTTTCAAACAAGCTGTGATTCTCTGCAGGATAGCCTGAAGCAGGAGAGGCATGCTGGGCATAGAAAAGCCATGGAAAGTTCTGACCAAAGAAATAAACTTTATACTTATTAAACTTCTATCTATGGGAGATGAGATTATTTGGGTCAGGTGTTGGGATGATACATGCTATGGATTTGTGCAGAGTTCTTTGTGTCAGGAATTTTTTTTTTCTGAATTGTATGTACTTTGATATACTTATTAAGAAGCAGTTAATCAAATTACGTTACAAAGTCTAAGCTTATACTGATCACTGCATGATAGACCAATAACTGAAGAGGTGAGTTGTGGGGCAAGGAATAGCAACTTTATTAAGAAAGCTAGAAGATTGAGAAGATGGTGGATTAGAGTTCCAAAGAATTATCCTACCTGAGTTAGAATTCAGGCCTTTTTTACACTAAAAGAGGAGGCAATGAGGCTGGTTGTTGTAAATTTCTTGGTGTAGGAATTCTTTGTTCTTGCAGCTATCCAGGTAGGTCTGGTCACAATGTTCCTATAAATCTCCAACAAGACAATTGTTATTTTATATTCTGCAACTTTTTATCTCTGTGTGAATGGAAAAGTGTTATATATTTAAAGGTCAGAGTCTTGAGAGTGGGTTATCATCTATATTTCAGGCTCTAGGCAACATTCTATCACAAAGGTACAGAGCCAGCATGACTAAGCACAGGCAACAGAGCACAAGGGTTAGAGCTAAAGGAATAGATTCAACGTGGAGTCACATTTCTCCTTCTTTGTCACAATTGTGGATTTTCACAGTTGAAAACACTCTTGTCTAAAACACTTTTGGGGTGAAAGTGAAAGTTGTTCAGTAGTGTCTGACTCTTTGTAATCCCATGGAATATACAGTCCTTGGAATTCTCCAGGCCAGAATACTGGAGTGGGTAGAAGTTCCATTCTTCAGGGGATCTTCCCAACCCATGAATGAGATCCAGGTCTCCCACATTGCAGGCAGATTCTTTACCAGCTGAGCCACCAGGGAAGTCCAAGAATACACGAGTTGGTAGCCTATTGCTTCTACAGGGGATCTTCCTGACCCAGGAATGGAACCAGGGTCTTCTGCATTGCAGGTGGATTCTTTACCAGCTGAGCTACCAGGGAAGACCTTTGGGCCACCACCTCACGCATTAAAACCAGTTTAACATCACAGGCTGACAAAAAATCTCCCAAAAGACAAAAGCAAAAATCACAGACATAGGTGTATTATATATTTTAAAAAAATAAATAAATAAACAAAAAACTATTCAACCAATGTTAACAACAAACAACAAAAAATAAAACCCGTATTAAATGTCATGAACTACACCCACAAAGGATGCTATAATATTCTTGCCAGCTTAGTTATCTGGTTTTAAAATCCACAGATGATTAAGAAACAAATTAGGGGCAGAAAAGCTTAGCTGCAGGCAAATATCCTGAGTGAGAGTGAAAGTGAAGTCGCTACTGTTCGACTCTGCGACCCCATGGGCTGTAGCCTTCCAGGCTCCTCCATCCATGGGATTTTCTTAAAGCAGTTCCAAATAAAGGTGCCAGAACGACGGGTATTGCAGGACCCAGCACATTTGCAGAGAAAGAGTCACTTAAGTTTAAAAGCACTACTAAAGATTTCTGGTAAAAAAGTCAAAACCCTGAAAAACTCATGAGGCCTTATTGGTTTTGCTTCCTTCAGCAAAGAACAGGCATTTCGATCCCTAATGATGACCTTTGTTTAAACATTATATTCAACATAATCTTGTTAAGAAATTAGGAAAAAAGACACAAAATTCAAAAATATTTCCCCTCAGTGCTCGAGTTTTTGTGTTTAGACAGGATTCAGGAAACTGCTGGCTTACTCAGTTGCTGAGAGTTTTTAAATGAAATAATTTTCCTGCTTGAGGATAATAAAGACTGAATTTTTTAATACTATTGCTCTTTGTGTTCCGATCATCACAGATACTGGTTACTTCAAGCGATTAAGAATGTAGGTGTGTATTTGATGAGGATTCGAACTAATTTTGTCTCTACATGTGTGTTCAGTAAAATAAACAAAATTACACTAAACCCAGGGCATACAAAAATGGAATTTCCCCAAGGGATTTGCAGTGGAATAAAAGGATATATATATATACAGTGCATATATAATTGCAAATAAAAAATATATATATATATACTGAGAGAATTTTAGATTAAGTTCTTCTTACTCCAAAGAGCAAAACCCTCAGTTCTTTGGAGCCATTTAAGGAGCAGACGTATTAAAATAGCTTTTCAATGAAGTCACACAGTAGTGTAATGTATTAATATATAGTATTAACTGTTAATTATGCCACAATTAATTCAAAAGAGAAAAAAATAAAGACCATTTAAATTTAGTTACAAAAATGTCTACCTATATGATAATTCTGTAGGTTAAAAACTTAGCAACTTGTTAAAATTTTAAAGCTATTAAGAAATAACCAACAAAAGATTTTGCAATGCAATTAAAATGCAACTGATTTGTGTGCATGATGTATACAAACATATTTTAATCTTATATAATTTATATTTTATATTTTGCTATACTTGTTGGAACTAATTAATACATTAATAAATGTACTTTTATTTTTTAAGTGTTTCATTTAAAGAAATACATTTTTATCTAATGCTATATAGGGATTTTATTTTCCTTAAAATAGATTCAGTTCAGTTCAGGAGCTCAGTCATGTCCGACTCTTTGTGACACCATTAACCGCAGCACACCAGGCCTCCCTGTCCATCACCGACACCCGGAGTTCAACCAAACCCATGTCCATTGAGTCAGTGATGCCATCCAAACATCTCATCCTCTGTCACCCCCTTCTCCACCTGCCTTCAATCTTTCCCAGCATCAGGGTCTTTTCCAACCAGTCAACTCTTTGCATCAGGTGGTCAAAGTATTGGAGTTTCAGCTTCAAAATCGGTCCTTCCAATGAACACCCAGGACTGATCTCCTTTAGAATGGACTGGTTGGATCTCCTTGCAGTCCAAGGGACTCTCAAGAGTCTTCTCCAACACCACAGTCCAAAAGGATCAATTCTTCAGTGCTCAGTTTTCTCCATAGTCCAACACTCACATCTATACATGACCACTGAAAAAACCAAAATCTTGAATAGACAGACCCTTATTGGCAAAGTAATGTCTCTGCTTTTCAAAATGCTGTCTAGGTTGGTCATAACTTTCCTTCCAAGTAGTAAGTGTCTTTTAATTTCATGGCTGCAATCACCATCTGCAGTGATTTTGGAGCCCAGAAAAATAAAGTCTGACACTGTTTCCATTGTTTCCCCATCTATTTCCCATGAAGTGATGGGACCAGATGCCATGATCTTCGTTTTCTGAATGTTGAGCTTTAAGCCAGCTTTTTCACTCTCCTCTTTCACTTTCATCAAGAGGCTCTTTAGTTCTTCTTCACTTTCTGCCATAAGGATGGTATCATCTGCACATCTGAGGTTATTGATATTTCTCCTGGCAATCTTGATTCCAGCTTATTCTTCATCCAGCCCAGCTTTTCTCATGATGTACACTGCATATAAGTTAAATAAGCAGGGTGACAATATACGGCCTTGACGTACTCCTTTTCCTATTTGGAACCAGTCTGTTGTTCCATGTCCAGTTCTGACTGTTGCTTCCTGACCTGTATACAGGTTTCTCAAGAGGCAGGTCAGGTGGTCTGGTTTTCCCATCTCTTTCAGAATTTTCCATAGTTTATTTTGATCCACACAGTCAAAGGCTTTGGCATAGTCAATAAAGCAGAAATAGATGTTTTTCTGGAACTCTCTTGCTTTTTCTATGATCCAGCTGATGTTGGCAATTTGATCTCTGGTTCCTCTGCATTTTCTAAAACCAGCTTGCACATCTGAAAGTTCATGGTTCACATATTGCTGAAGCCTGGCTTGGAGGATTTTAAGTATTACTTTACTAGTGTGTGAGAGGGGTGCAATTGTGTAGTAGTTTGAGCATTCTTTGGCATTGCCTTTCTTTGGGATTGGAACGAAAACTGACCTTTTCCAATCCTGTGGCCACTGCTGAGTTTTCCAAATTTGCTGGCATATTGATGCCAGCAATATAACTGGCAAAATAACAATTCCATGAAAGTGCAGCATTTTCACAGCATTATCTTTCAGGATTTGAAATAGCTCAACTGGAATTCCATCACCTCCACTAGCTTTGTTCATAGGGATGCTTCCTAAGGCCCACTTGACTTAACATTCCAAGATATCTGGCTCCAGGTGAGTGATCACACCCTCGTGATTATCTGGGTCATGAAGATCTTTTTTGTACATTCATATATACATTTTTTATTTTTTTACATTTTTGTACATGTATATGTAAAATATAATAATGTACTGTAATGCCCCCTTAAAAGGATGTAATAGAAAAATTAAATTTAATTAATTGTTAAATCCACTATTCTTATGAAAAATGAATATTTATGTTCACACTATTAATGGTTCCACAGAATTTTTTTAATGAAATACAGATAATGGCATATATGTTTCCTAGATCACTTCTGAAATTGCACTACTAGCTCACAATCCACTGGTTCATTATAAGTTTGTGTGGCCACACACATGTTACCAATGCCAACTGTTTTTGATTGAGGTTGACTTCTAGCCAGGGGCCTCCCTCGTGGCTCAGCATTAAAGAATCCACCTGCAGTTCAGGAGGTTCAGGTTCAAACCCTGAGTTGGAAAGATCCCTTGGAGAAGGAAATGGCAGCCCATTCTAGTATTCTTGCCTGGGAAATCTCATGAACAGAAGAGTCTGGCAGACTATGGTCCGTGGATTCACAAAGAGTTAGACACGACTTGGCAACTAAAACAACAAGAAACTCTAGCCAGGCTATCAGGTTAAGATTCATACACACACACACACACACACACACACACACACACACTCATATGCATATATATCACATATACACATACCTGTATACATTGCTTTGGTCCCTATATGTCCCTGGAATACATGAACTTCTGGGTACCTGGACCTAGTCTTATATAATGTTGCTAAATCTGAATTCAAATCTCATTGGCTGATAAACATACATGGTAGACATACGGGAAATGTTTGCTGAACGAAGAAATTTATTAATTTACTTTAAACATTGAGCACTTTATTTTGGAAATTTAATGGTTCTTAATACCAAAAAGTAAGTATTGCATGAGAAAAATGAAAAGCATCAAGAAAAATGGATGTGTCTTTAAAAATAAATATTAGAATGACTAATACATGAAGCAGTTATGCAGAGAATTAAGTTTGATGAGATTATTCCACCAGCTTTAGACATATTTCTATGGTATAACTTTTTGCTTTTTTAAAGGAACAGAAAACAAAAAGTAGCTTTAAATTTTTCCCAAGCTGTGCTTCAGGTTTTCAAGACTACTATTTAACTGTCAGGGCTGAACACCTTAGAATTTATCATCCACCTTTCTATGTCACTTTCTCGCAGAATGGGATAAAAAGTGACAGACATCAGTGTTTTAAAATTGATTTTTTGAACACATAAATAACCCATATTGCAGGTACAGTTTATTTTTAATACAAGAGCAGAACTTTAAAGCATACATGTGTATACCAATACATCCTTTATCCAATACATAACAAATATTTTTAGAACTTGTCTCCACTTACAAAACACTAGTACATGTCTTATTCTACTTGATTTTTACAACAAGTAAATGAAATATTCACAGAATTATCCTTGTTTTACAAACAAGGGAACAAAGTCTCAGAGGAGATAAGCAATATTCCCATGGGCAGAGTCTGAATCTAAAGCCACGTCTCAATTCACACAACACTCTTTCCTCAATGTGAAGATGGTGCTCTCATTGTGCATGCATGTTTGTAAGGTTACAAATGTTCCTGCATTGAATAATTATTCCATACAACAGTCTACATGGGAGTTTCTCAATACTATTGACAAGAAAACTAAGAAATAATAGTAATTTAATCATACAATCCATATAAATTACATGTGTAGCCCTGAGGACTGCCCAGCAATATAGCCTTCTAGTGTTTACTCTTCTTCCTTTAATTTAGAGTAAATTATGAAGCAGATAGTCAGAAGAGCACACTTTGTAGACATTTCCTATTAGAAATGTAGATACCAAAGTTACTTTATAGATTAAGAATTTTTTTCCATCATTTTTGAGATATAATCAACGTATGGTATTAAGTTTATAGTGCACAGGATGGTGATTATTGTGAAATAATTACCACAATAAGACTTTTTGGTGGTGAAAATAAAATCCTAGTCCACTCTCTTAGCAACTTTTCAGTTTACCAACTAGTGTTGTTAACTGTAGTCACCATGCTGTACATTAGATCCCTACAACTTCTCCATCTTATTGCTAAAATTCTTTACCCTTTGACTCACAGTTACTCATTCTTCCACCCAGCCCCTGACAACCACTATTGTACATTCTGCTTTATGAGTTCAACATTTTCATATTCCACATATAAGCTAGATCATGCATCATTTGTCTTTCTCTCTCTGACTTACTTTCTTCTCTATAATGCCCTTAAGCTTTATATATGTTGCCATAAATGGCGGAATTCTCTTCTTTTAAATGCATGACTAATATTTCAATTTAAATGTCACATATCACATTTTCTTTATCCATTCATCTGTTAGTAGACACTAGATTGTTTCCATGTCTTGACATGAGGGTACATATATCTCCTCAAGATAGTGATGATACTTTTGTTGTTCAGTCACTCAGTCGGGTCCAACTCCTTGCGACCCCATGGACTGTAGCATGCCAGGCTTCCCTGTCCCTCACTATCTCTCACAGCTTGCTCAATTCACATTCATTAGAACTGATTCAGTTCTAAGGAGGTGGATGAAACTGGAGCCTATTATACAGAGTGAAGTAAGCCAGAAACAAAAACACCAATACAGTATACTAATGCATATATATGAAATTTAGAAAGATGGTAACGATAACCCTGTATGCGAGAAAGCAAAAGAGACACAGATGTATAGAATGGTCTTTTGGACTCTGTGGGAGAAGGAGAGGGTGGGATGATTTGGGAGAATGGCATTGAAACATGTATAATATCATATATGAAACAAATTGCCAGTCCAGTTTCGGTGCATGATATTGGATGCTTGGGGCTGGTGCACAGACCACCCAGAGGGATGGTATGGGGAGGAAGGTGGGAGGGGGGTTCAGGAATGGGAACACATGTATACCCGTGGCGGATTCATGTTGATGTATGGCAAAACCAATACAATATTGTAAAGTAATTAGTCTCCAATTAAAATAATTAAATTTATATTAAAAAATTAAAAAAAAATTCACATTCATTGACTCAATGATGCCATCCAACCATCTCATCCCCTGTTGTACTCTTCCCCTTGTGCCTTCAATCTTTCCCAGCATCAGGGTCTTTTCTAATGAGTCAGCTCTTTGTGTCAGGTGGCCAAAGTATTGAAGCTTCAGCTTCAGCACCAGTCCTTTCAATGACTATTCAGGGTTGATTTCTTTTGGGATTGACTGGCTTGATCTCCTTTCAATCTGAAAGCACCACAATTTGAAAGCATCAGTTGGTCAATGCTCAGCTTTCTTTATGGTCCAACTCTCACATCTATACATGACTACTGGAAAAATCATAGCTTTGACTATAAGGACTTTCGTCAGCAAAGTGGTGTCTCTGCTTTTTAACACGCTGTCTAGATTTGTCATAGCTTTTCTTACATGGAGCAAACGTCTTTTAATTTCAAGGTTGCAGTCACCATCTGCAGTGATTTTGGAGCCCAAGAAAATAGCCTGTCACTGTTTCCATTTTATCCCCATCTATTTACCATGAAGTTATGGGGCTGGATGCCATGATCTTAGTTTTTCTAATGTTGAGCTTTATTTAAGCCAGTTAATTATCCTCTTTTGCCTTCATCAAGAGGCTCTTTAGGTCCTTTTCATATTCTGCCATTAGAGTGGTGGCACCTGCTTATCTGAGGTTACTGATATTTCTCCAGGCAATCTTGAATCCAACTTGTGCTTCATCCAGCCTGGCATTTCACATGATGTACTCTGTATGTAAGTTAAATAGGCAGGGTGACAATACACAGCCTTAACATACTCCTTTCCCAATTTGGAACCAGGCCATTGTTCCATGTGTGGTCCTAAATATTGCTTCTCGACATGCATATAGGTTTCTCAAGAGGCAGGTAAAGTGGTCTGTTATTCCCATTTCTTTCAGAATTTTCCAGTTTTTTGTGATTCACTTTGTCAAAGGCTTTTGCGTAGTCAATGAAGCAGAAGTGGATGTCTTTATGGAATTCCCTTGCTTTTTCTATTATCCAATGGATGTTGGCAATTTGACCTCCTGTTCCTGTCTTTTCTAAATGTACTGTTGAAGCCTAGCTTGAAGGATCTTGAGCATTACCTTGTTAGCATATGAAATTAGCCCAGTTGTGTGGTGGTTTGAACATTCTTTGGAATTGCTCTTTTTGGGGGGCAATTTGGAATTACCTTCAGATCTTTACCCTAACATGGGATTTCTGGATCACACTATACTTCATTTTTTGTTGTTATTTTTAAAAGTTTCAATGGAGTATAGTTGATTTACAATGTTATGTTAGTTTCATGTGTACAGCAAGGTGAATTAGTTATAAAAAAGAGTGGATACATGTATCCACTCTTTTTTATTAAAAAAAAAATAACTGGAATAACTGCTTTACAATATTGTGTTGGTGTCTACCATATATTAACATGAATTAGTCATAGGTATATGTATGTCCCCTCCCTCTTTCTCACTTCCCACCCCATCAGAGAACACCAGATTTGAGTTTCCTGTGTCATACAGTAAATTTTCCACTATCTATCTGATTGTACATGTGGTAATTTATAAGTCTCATTGCTACTCTCTCAATTCTCTTCACGGCAAATAGATGGGGAAACAATGGAAACAGTGAGAGGTTATTTTCTTGGGCTCCAAAATCACTGCAGATAATGACTGCAGCCATGAAATTAAAACACACTTGCTCCTTGGAGGAAAAACTATGACCAACCTAGACAACATATTAAAAAGCAGAGACATTATTTTACCCACAAAGGTCTGTGTAGTCAAAGCTATGATTTTTCATATGTGTGGGTCATGTATGAGTGTGAGAGTTGGACTATAAAGAAAGCTGAGCACAGACAAATTGATGCTTTTGAACTGTGGTGTTGGGGAAAATTCTTGAGAGTCCCTTGGACTGCAAGGAGATCAAACCAGTCCATCCTAGAGGAAATCAGTCCTGAATATTCATTGGAAGGACTGATGCTGAAGCTGAAGCTCCAATACTTTAGCCACCTGATGCAAAGAACCGACTCACTGGAAAAGACCCTGATGCTGGGAAAGACTGAAGGCAGGAGAAGAAGGGGATGACAGAGGATGAGATGGTTGGATGGCATCACTGAGTAATGAACTTGAGTTTGAGCAAGCTCTGGGAGTTGGTGAAGGACAGGGAAGCCTGGTGTGTTGTAATCCATGGGGTCGCAAAGGGTCTGACATGACTGAGTGACTGAACTGACTCTCAATTCATCTCGCTTGCCCACTGTGTCCACAAATCTCTTCTTTGATTGTTTCCCAAGGTAGACCATTACAGAGTATTGAGTAATTTGTGCTATTTAGATGCCACATATGAGGGATATCAAATAATATTTGGTTTTCTCTGTCTGACTTACTCCACTCAGTATTTCAGTTTTTAGGCCCATGCTGCTGCTGCCGCTGCTGCTAAGTCGCTTCAGTCGTGTCCGACTCTGTGCGACCCCATAGACAGCAGCCCACCAGGCTCCCCCGTCCCTGGGATTCTCCAGGCAAGAACACTGGAGTGGGTTGCCATTTCCTTCTCCAATGCATGAAAGTGAAAAGTGAAAGTGAAGTTGCTCAGTCGTGTCCGACTCTTCGCAACCCCATGGAGTGCAGCCTACCAGGCTCCTCCGTCCATGGGATTTTCTAGGCAAAAGTACTGGAGTGGGGTGCCATTGCCTTCTCTGTTTTAGGCCCATAGATGCTTCAAATGGCATTATCTCATTCTTTTATATGGCTGAGTAATATTCCACTTTATATATGTACCACATATTCTTCATTGATTCCTGTATTGTTGGACATTTAGGTTACTTCCATGTCCTTGTTGTTTTAAATAGTGTTGCAAAGAACATTAGGGTGCATGTATCTTTTGAATTATGTTTTACTTGAGGTATATGTCCAAGAGTGGCATTGCTTGATGATTTAATAGCACTATTTTAGTTTTTTAAAGGACCTCCATACTGTTCTGCATAGTGGCTGTACCAATTTATATTCCTACCAACAATGAAAGAGGATTCCCTTTTCTGCATACCCTCTTTAGCATTTATTGTTTGTAGATTTTTTTTTAATGATGGCCATTCTGACTAGTGTGAAATGGCACCTTGTTGTATTTTTGATTTACATTTCTCTAATAATTAGTGATGTTAAACATTTTTTCATGTGCTTTTTTAGCCATATGTATTTCTTTTTTGGAGAATTGTCTATTTAGATCTTCTGTCCACTTTTGATTGGATTTTTTTTTTTAAATACTGAGCTGCAAGAGATGTTTGTATATTTTGAAGATTAATTCCTTGTCAGTTGTTTTGTTGGCAAATATTTCTCCCATTCTGAGGGTTGTATTTTTGTTTTGTTTATATTTGTATGAAACATGAATGTATGGGCCACAAATAGCTAAAGCAATCTTAAAGCAAAATAGAGCTGGAGTAATCAGTTCCTCTGACTTCAGACTATACTACAAAGCTGCAATCATCAAAACAGTATGCACTAGCACCAAAACAGAAATATAGACCAATGGAAGAGAACAGAAAGTCTAAAGATAAACCCATGAAGCAATTGTCACCTAATCTATGGCAAATGAGGCACGAATACACAATGGAGAAAAGACAGTCTCTTCAATAAGTGGCGATGGGAAAACTGGACAGCTAAATGTAAAAGAATGAAATTAGAATACTCTCTTACAGCATACACACACACACACATACACACACACACACACACACAACACAGAATGGATTAAAGACCTAAATGTAAGCCAGCACACTATAAAGTACTTACAGGAAAACATAGGCATAGCCCTCCTTGATATAAATCATAGAAGATCTTTATTAATTTACCTTCTAAAATAAAAAAAATAATAATAAACTAACAAAAATATGGGGCCTTATTAATCTTAAAAGTCTTTGCACAACAAAGGAAACAATAAATAAAATGTAGTTCAATTTTTAAATTTAATTTTTTTAAGATGAGATTTTCCTTGCTTTTGTGTGTATGCCTCCATATACATTTGGGCTGATGATAATATTTTTCCCATGTTGTTGGTGATGTAAGAGGAATTTCCTTCATCCTCATTTCAGGAGATTGCTATATCAACAAATTTATGATAATGTTATATTTGACTCTGGCCTGTCTTAGTGTCCCTTTAAATAAAGATACTATCTCCTTGTCTGTCCATATGTTTGCATGTGTGATTTTCATGGGATATTTTTTTCCTATAAGACAATAGTACAATTAAGTAAGAGAGATAATGTAGAGTGATTTTGAGCAAGTCCCTTAATCAGAGAGGCTCATAACAACTTCTAAACAAATATTCAAAAATATTTGAAAGGAAATATTCAGTTATAGTTGCACATCTCTTCTGTCCATTTCAGATGAATTAACAGTTTCCAAATCGATTGTAGACTCCTTATGACATGAATCCATAAAGAACAATTTCTCTATCACCAATCATCTGGTTGACATTCTTCTTTATAGAAACAACTCTCTAAGCATCCAAGAACTCCAGAGTCAAACACGGCAGGGCTTCATTTATGTAGGAGGAAAGAGGTACCAATGAGCAGGGAAAGTGAGAGAGTCTTTCATTTACAGTGATCATAGAACCATTCATTCTGTTAACTTCATGAAAAGATGTTTCAAAATTATTTTCTATTATTTATCTCAGTGATGTACATTGGATAATTAGATTGACTTCCTCATAACCAAGAATAATTTTTGTTCAGGAGAGTTAGAGAGCTCTCAGAATTAAACTAATACTTAGAGAGATCAAAGGTTGAAGAAAAATAAGGGGAAAGTAAATCTTGCCATGGTAATGCTGCCATTGCTTTTGTTAAAATTACTAGTGTTGGAGATCTTTGGAGTTGCCCAACCATTACTCATCCCTTCCTTCCTTTCAGGACATGACTCTATTTGGAGTAGCAATATGCCCCAAATCATGTGATAAATTGTGAGTCATATAAACCTATCATGATTTTGATTTCATTTTGTAAAGTACTTAATTTCTGAGCCTTCCTGTACTAGAGGTGGTAGAATGACCTAGTTCTTATCAGTAAGAAGTGAAGGGAAGATTACTGGGGCTGTCTCTCTGGGAAAGCACACAATGGATAGCAGTGGCTGAGACTGCTGTCAGATGTTATTCCTGGACCAGCTTTCAGATGTTATTCCTGTAGTTGGAATAGCCATACTGGGAGATCAAAATGACAAACATTAAGTCAAAAGACCAACTGCAAAAGATGACAGAGAAAAAGTGGAAAGCTACTAGCCTTTGAAGCTTTTTTTTTTTTTTTTTGGTCTGTGTGGCATTCAGGATTTTACTCAACCAGGGACTGAACCCATGCCCACTGTGCTAGGAATGCAGAGTCTTCACCACTGGACCACTAGAGAAGTTCAAAGATATTTTTGAGTTACGGCTCCATCATTTGTCTGCCTATCACCAGTCATTTTGTTCTGTGGGATATTAATGTTTTCACTGCTTAGGCCTCAGTTCGAGCTGTTGTCACTGTTGCTTGCAGTTGAGGACGTTCCAAACTAATGATTTTCCCTTACTCTCTGCAAGTAGATGAAAGGTTTACATCAATAGAGTTTTAAGATTTTGGTTTACACATTGGGTTTATTTATTTATAAACTTTGTATTTGTTCTTTATTTTGTGTTTCTTTGAATGTTTTGTGTTTTTTTTTTTTTTCTTCAATATTTCCTAAGTGTCTTTATTACTGACTTTTGCTGTGAATAACTTTCAAATGGCTTAACAAAGTAGAGATTTTAGATTTTGGTTAACTTAAGAGATTGGGTAGGAGGAGATAGATTATGATTGTCAATTACTTTTTCAGAAACAGAGCATTTGTAATTAGATGTACAATTAACTTTGAATAATTCAACATTGTGTGGTGCTGTTTGAGCTGATTTAACAAAACAGATGTTTTAAATGACAATATATATAGTTTCTCATAATAATCCCTTTTGTAGTTTCATGGTCATGCAGGGCCATGCTATAGAGAATTATGAGTTTATGTAAAATGACCCAATTTTTTGCAGTTTAAGAGGGTAGAGTATGATTCCTTTTTTTTTTTCCTTTTTAGTTTATTTTTTCCTGATGCTAACATGTGTGTGTGCGCTCAGTCATGTCTGACTCCTTGCAACCCAATGCACTGTAGACTGCCAGACTCCTCTGTCCATGGGTTTTTCCAGGCAAGAATACTGGAATGGGTTGCCATTTCCTCTTCCAGGGGATCTTACCTACCCAAGGATTGAACCCATGTCTCCTGTGTTTCCTGCATTGGCACATGGGTTATTTATAACTGTGCCACCTGGGAAGCCAGACACTTATGTATATATACACAGGGAGGCCTGGCATGCTGCGATTCATGAGGTCGCAAAGAGTCGGACACGACTGAGCGACTGATCTGATCTGATATATATGTATATATTTGTCTGGTGGAAGGTGGATTCAAGTATGGTTTGCATTAGATTTATATCAATAATAATAACTAAATATTTATGGGCTTCCCTTGTGGCTCAGCTGGCAAAGAATCTGCCTGCAATGCGGGAGACCTGGGTTTGATTCCTGGGTTGGGAAGATCCCCTGGAGTAGGGAAAGGCTACCTACTCCAGTATTCCGGTCTGGAGAATTCCATGGACTCTATAGTCCATGGGGTCACCAAAAGTTGGACATGACTGAGCAACTTTCACTTTCATTTCACTTAAACATTTATAGAAAATCTCTATGCCAGGTGCTATAATGTTTTTTATACACTCAGATTAATACTATTATTATCCTTATTACTACAGTTAATGTTTTATATCTATATCTATATATCTGTGTAACAAAGCCTAACAATTTGTTTGATATTAATGTTATATGCTATGTTTTTTTAGTGATTTTTTAAAAAAATGAAACTCTCCTCATCTTGTTCCTGACTTTAGGGGAAATGCTTCCAATTTTTCACCATTGAGGATAATGTTTGCTGTGGGTTTGTCATATATAGCTTTTATTATGTTGAGGTATGTTCCTTCTATTCCTGCTTTCTGGAGAGTTTTTATCATAAATGGATATTGAATTTTGTCAAAGGCTGTCTCTGCATCTATTGAGATAATCATATGGCTTTTATTTTTCAATTTGTTAATGTGGTATATTACATTGATTGATTTGAGGATATTGAAGAATCCTTGCATCTCTGGGATAAAGCCCACTTGGTCATGGAGTATGATCTTTTTAATGTGGTGTTGGATTCTGATTGCTAGAATTTTGTTAAGGATTTCTGTATCTATGTTCATCAGTGATATTGGCCTGTAGTTTTCTTTTTTGGTGGCATCTTTGTCAGGTTATGGTATTAGGGTGATGGTGGCCTCATAGAATGAATTTGGAAGTTTTCCGTCCTCTGCAATTTTCTGGAAGAGTTTGAGTAGGATAGATGTTGGCTCTTCTCTAAATGTTTGGTAGAATTCAGCTGTGAAGCCGTCTGGACCTGGGCTTTTGTTTGCTGGAAGATTTCTGATTACAGTTTCAATTTCTGTGCTTGTGATGGATCTGTTAAGATTTTCTATTTCTTCCTGGACCAGTTTTGGAAAGTTGTACTTTTCTAAGAATTTGTCCATTTCTTCCTAGTTGTCCATTTTATTGGCATATAATTGCTGATAGTAGTCTCTTATGATCCTTTGTATTTGTGTGTTGTCTGTTGTGATCTCTCCATTTTCATTGCTAATTTTATTGATTTGATTTTTCTCCCTTTGTTTCTTGATGAGTCTGGCTAATGGTTTGTCAATTTTATTTATCCTCTCAAAGAAACAGCTTTTGGCTTTGTTGATTTTTGCTATGGTCTCTTTTGTTTCTTTTGCATTTATTTCTGCCCTAATTTTTAAGATTTCTTTCCTTCTACTAACCCTGGGGTTCTTCATTTCTTCCTTTTCTATTTGTTTCAGGTGTAGAGTTAGGTTATTTATTTGACTTTTTTCTTGTTTCTTGAGGTATGCCTGTATTGCTATGAACTTTCCCCTTAGCACTGCTTTTACAGTGTCCCACAGGGTTTGGGTTGTTGTGTTTTCATTTTCATTCATTTCTATGCAAATTTTGATTTCTTTTTTGATTTCTTCTGTGATTTGTTGGTTATTCAGCAGTGTGTTGTTCAGCCTCCATATGTTGGAATTTTTAATAGTTTTTCTCCTGTAATTGAGATCTAATGTTACTGCACTGTGGTCAGAAAAGATGCTTGGAATGATTTCAATTTTTTTGAATTCACCAAGGTTAGATTTATGGCTCAGGATGTGATCTATCCTGGAGAAGGTTCTGTGTGTGTTTGAGAAAAAAGGTGAAATTCATTGTTTTGGGGTGAAGTGTCCTATAGATATCAGTTAGGTCTAACTGGTCTATTGTATCATTTAAAGTTTGTATTTCTTTGTTAATTTTCTGTTTAATTGATCTATCCAAAGATGTCAGTAGGGTATTAAAGTCTCCCACTATTATTGTGTTATTGTTAATTTCCCCTTTCATACTTGTTAGCATTTGTCTTACATATTGTGGTGCTCCTATGTTGGATGCATATATATTTATAATTGTTATATCTTCTTCTTGGATTGATCCTTTGATCATTATGTAGTGTCCTTCTTTGTCTCTTTTCACAGCCTTTGTTTTAAAGTCTATTTTATCTGATATGAGTATTGCTACTCCTGCTTTCTTTTGGTCTCTATTTGCATGGAGTATCTTTTTCCAGCCCTTCACTTTCAGTCTGTATGTGTCCCCTGTCGGGAGGAGCTTTCAGGTTAAAGGTGATAATATTCTGAGAATTTACTTTAGTTAGTTCAGTTGCTCAGTCGTGTCCAACTCTTTGCGACCCCAAGAATTGCAGCACACCAGGCCTCCCTGTCCATCACCAACTCTCGGAGTTCACTCAAACTCACGTCCATCGAGTCAGTGATGCCATACAGCCATCTCATCCTTTGTCGTCCCCTTCTCCTCCTGCCCCCAGCCCCTCCCAGCATCAGAGTCTTTTCCAATGAGTCAACTCTTCACATGAGGTGGCCAAAGTATTGGAGTTTCAGCTTTAGCATCAGTCCTTCCAAAGAACACCCAGAACTGATCTCCTTTAGAATGGACTGTTTGGATCTCCTTGCAGTCCAAGGGACTCAAGAGTCTTCTCCGACACCACAGTTAAAAAGCATCAATTCTTCAGCACTCAGCTTTCTTCACAGTTCAACTCTCACATCCATACATGACCACTGGAAAAACCATAGCCTTGACTAGATGGACCTTTGTTGGCAAAGTAATATCTCTGGTTTTTAATATGCTGTCTAGGTTTATCATAACTTTCCTTACAAGGAGTAAGCGTCTTTTAATTTCATGGCTGCAGAATAGACAAACACAAAACAATCTCCCAAGCTACATCAGGATAACTTGAGTAATTAACCAGTTTTTTATTTTATAAAGGTACGTGAATGTTATAACTGAGGTCATGGGTAAGATTATCAGGCAGCTGTTTTAGGAAAATACCTTTGGAAGTTGTTTAAAGAAAGAAAGAGGACACAGTTCTCAGTAAACCAAAACTACAGTGAAGAGGGCTGAATGCTAAAAGAGAATAAACCAACACTAAACTAAAAAGGGCAAAAAACTCAAAGTTAACTCAAAGAACACTAAAAGATAAAAGACAGGGAAGAGTCAGAAGACAGGGGCTCATTTAGGGAAGAGACTTGGAGGTGATCTGGGGAGCTCAAATTCAGAGAGAGAAAGGATAGTGAAAGGCATCTGGTGCTAATGCTCTGTAGTAATGTTCACATTGAGCAAATGTTTGGAATAAATTGTGATGGAGTAAATCTTAAACCTACCTCTTTGAGCGTACAACTGTAGGACTTCACTGGTCATCTGAGTAGTATCCTCTCCTGACAGGAGGCCATTTTGAGAATACATTACTAGTGAAACTCATATCAAATTACGTATTTATTGTCTTTTCTTTCATCTACTTTGTGTGGACATAGGAAGAATAAAGATGAGAAAATATAGAAAAAGGGAGGGGTAGGAAGGTGGCTGAAAAAAGAAATATATCAATTCAGGAATAAAGGCTGCAAAAATAGTTCCAAACTGTTGGTCTCAGAGTGAATCAATTTAGGCACCTTATATGTGAGAATATAGATGTTTTAAAACCTATTGTTTATGAATTGAATAGTAGGTAGTAAAATGTCATAATAAAAACCTTTTCAAAGTAACATATTTTCTGCAAAGCTATTTTCAAGTCACAGTGACAGCAGGAGTGTAAGAAGGTGATTAACATATTTTGTGCATCTCCCATGTGCCAACAAGTGTGCTTTATACATATGGTCTCTTACAGCAAAACTGGCAGATATTTGCTAATCTAGTATCTAGATAGTCTCCACAAGCACCAACAAACGCTTTTCTTTATGCTCTATGCATATAACTCTTGTATAATGAAAAAAGCATCCCATTAGATTCAGGAATCCTTTTTCTTTATAGAATTAATCTCTTGCACCAGTCTGGAAGTCTTCACATATCACCTAATTGGACTGGCTATATTTTTTACATAACTGTTGTGACATAGTGTCCCAAGATGATTTTACCCATAAGAAAACATTATGGATGGAAACACAGTATTGATTATTTTGGGGCGATGATAATGAAACTCATTCAAGTTAACTTTAGGTAAATTCTCCTCTGCCTCAGAATCCAGTGATACTAAGAATAAAATCATAGGGACAAAATATTATGAATTCTTGCATTTGAACTCTTTTTAATTTAAATTAAAAATATAGAAGATTGGTTGTAACCATTCCTAGGTAAGAAGCACATGTTGATTCAGTGGTACACAGTGATAAGAGTCAAAAAAATATCAACCTCCTTTAACTTTTAGCTCTGGTTATTAGAATAAAATTTCTGCATATTATACAGTAAGTTTATGTTATACATGTTAATCCTACTCAATACCCATTGATGCTATGTTTGTATTTGGCTATATTTTATACCAAATCTTTATGATTTTTTTGTTAGTTTACTTAGTATTTTCTTCTGTGAGTAGAAGAACTCCATTTAATCAAATGATTAACTTCATTATATTTTTAAATGTCAATTCAGCAAATATTTATTGGGTGCTTAGTTAATATAATTTATACTATTAATTACAGCACTTGGTCTACTGTGTACAGTTTCAGATTAGTACATTAAATAGTAGAAGTGAATCTCTCAGTCTTTCTGTGGTTTTCTCATTTTATTCATTGAAATAATTTCTTCAGAGTAGTATCTGTATAAACTTAGAAATAAGAGCCATCTTATTTGTTGAAAACTGTGTTTATGTTCTGTGTTCTGTAGAACTGTGTTTCCAGATTCATACTGTGATTTGCCCATGCAGATAAGCCAAAATGGGAAATGGATGTAAACTCCAGGATTGATTAATTTTGGTCATGATCATAAAAATATCCTGTTGTCTATTTAAGCCTAAGTTTATACTGATATAATGAGTACATTTGTTGTCATATTCAGTTTCCATAAATATTGATATTAAAGCTAATTAAATGGTAATTTTAGTTTGATCTTTGAAGTTTTTGTTGTATATTAAAAGTTTTGACTGCTATGTGCATATTGAGACCAAAGAATTAAGGATGTTATCTTTTATTGGATAGCTATGAATAGAAATATTTGTTAATGACAAACTTATGCAAACATATAGATATCTACATATTCATAGGAGATAAAAAGCCAGATACGTTTCTTCTGTGGATATTATGTGGATGAAAATTTGCTTTTCTCTTTGCAGCATTATAGAAGAAGCTTTACTAGTCCCCATGGAAAAGTCAAGATCTGCATTTAAATAAAGATATTAATAACTCAAGCTAGGGCTCTCTTTAGAATTCTGTTAAGTGGTTTAAGATATTTAGTATAGGTAAGAATGTGAAGTGAATTGCTAAAGACATATACAGAATGATTTTAAAGGGATCATCTTTTGTCATTTATCACACTGTATGCGGTAAATTACTAGTTACCTTGTAACATGAATTCTAATAAATATATTATTCAGGATTATTGATAGAATTTTAACAGAGATATACAAATTTAGTTTCCATATGTATTCACTGTAATAAATCTGACATATTACTAAATGAATTATGTCTCTATATATGCCAATAGAAATTGTAAAAGAACATATAATGCTGTCATTATTAATTTATCATTCAAATTTATATTAGACAGATTATTGAGAGTAACACTGAAGTGAAGTGAAGTCGCTCAGTCGTATCTAACTCTTTGTGACCCCATGGACTGTAGCCTACCAGGCTCCTCCGTGCATGGGATTTTTCAGGCAAGAATACTGGACTGGGTTGCCATTTCCTTCTCCAGGAGATCTTCTTGACCCAGGAATTGAACCCGGGTCTCCCACACTGTAGGCAGATGCTTTACTGTCTGAGCCATAAGATTACCTCGAAAGTAAGAGTGGCAAATGTTAATATTTCAGTTTCCATTGCCTGTTAATTTTTTTCAATTTTTGCTATGCATTTGCTCTATCTTTTCTTAAATCTCCACCAACATAACCTTCAAAAATTGCCATGTAGATAATAATCATAAAATGTATAACTTCTTCTATAAGGTTTAACATCTCTGTAAAGTCCAAAGGAAGTCTGAGTAAATTGTCCTGGTTTAATATCTTACATTATATATGAAACTGCAATTGTCAGTTGGAAGTGCCTCAGGTGCCTATTGCAAATAAACAAACAGCCAAAAATGTATACAATAAGCCCAAATAATTTATGTTTCTGATCACATATTAGTATTCAACGGAATAAATGTAACTAGAAATCATAAAGTTTCAAAAGCAATAATACATAATAATGCATTGATTTTTTTTAATACTTTAAGAAATGATTCAGTATTTCAGTGAATTATCAACATTTAGGATAATTTTTCTTAAATATGTAGTACATAAATGCTTGATTTTCAGATTCTTTCCTCTGAATGGGTGCTTTCTGAGTTTGAGAAGAGTGTAACATAAGACTGAGATGATTAAACCATAAAACTCCATTAGATGGTTCTTTAAACAGGAAAATACAATTAAAAATGAGAGTTCAAGAATTATTTTCAGTATTGAGACTTGGCCATAGATGTCCATTGTCAGTAACTTGAAAACGTAGGAAAATTAACAGAAAACAATTGTTACAGTATACATTTATTTTTCTTTCAGCAAAGATGGACTATAATTTTGTTTTAAATAAGTAAACATGTTATATGAAGAAATGTAATTTTTGGGAAACCACAAAATAACCCACATTTTGACTGAGCATATATTCCCTTCTGTTATTTTACATATTCCTCTGGTAATACTAAGGTGATTCTGAAAATAAACTCTGGGGTTAGATACCAGTGTTCAAAGTCCAACTCTATCACTTAGTTGCTTTGTAAATTTGGGCAAGCTACTTAATCTCTGTTGCCTAGGCTTTGTCACCTGTGAAAGAGGATAATAATGAGATCTTCTTCATAGAGTTGTTAGGAATATTAAATGTGTTCATCATAACTAAACTGCTTAACATAGTGTCTGGCAAATAGACTATGACATTTTATTATTACCTATTAAAATGTTAAAAATACGTCAATGTTTCAATAATATTGAAGACACACATCTATAATTTGATCAAATTGGGATCCATTATGATTGAATTAAAATCATAGCCAGATTTTATTTTTGCAGATTCCTTTAGTAAATTTCAGAGGTAGTAATATATATGTATATAAACAGCACTCTATAAGATTAATTAAATGGAATTGACTGTTTTTAGCTTGTAGGAACTAAGTGCTAAGAATGTCTTTTTGCTTATTTCACAATTGATTCTCTTTGTCGTCAAGGTAACGATTTAACAATCACCTTTTCTCACTGCCTCCCGCTTCCCTGAAAAAAGGCATGTACAAACAGATCAGTCCTTTAAAAACTGAAGCTAAAAATGTGAAGTGGAAAACATTGATTTTATGTGCACATAGCAATATTTTTAAGCTCTAGGCGAGGTTTCTTTGGTGGTCTGGTTTACAAGATAAGGAATCATTTCTCCCAGGTATTCAGGTATAATTTCTTCATAGCAGATATTAACACTTATATGACATTAATAAAGGATTTTGTTGAATACTTACTATTTATTATCTAGTGTACTTTGTATACTTCAAATGCATTTATTTTAAAAAAAATTCTTCTAAATCACCTAAGGGTCAATATTAAGTTTCCATTCTATAGCTGTGAAAATTTTTACTCAGATGAAATGCTTGTCCAAGTTGTAAAAGGAATAGAACTGGTAGGATTTGAATCCAGCCATGTGTCTCCATGTAATATTAACTCCCATTCATAAGCTTCCAAAAGTCTTTTTGGTTTCAAAAGCTCATATCTGTAACAAAATCATATGCATTCCTTCCATGGCAACTCCTCTAGATATTTACAATATTTCACATTTTTAGTATGTCATACTTCATCTAAAACACAGAAATTTGTTTGTGTATGCTATTGAAAGTGAGGCCCTGCTTAGGTGAGCTGTTTTTTCACAGTAAAAATGACCCAGATTCTTATAAGCCACCAAATACTCTTTAGGAATATTGCACTTTTCAAAGATGCATTAACACTTTCAGGTTTCCAGAGCATTTTACTGCCTAGTGGTAATGTACTTAGGGAATTGAGTTAATGCATCTTACATAAGTGACTACATTTTAAGGAGTAGGCACAGGATAAATATGGCAAGCCATGTGTTGGATATGCACATGTACTAAAATTCAACAGAAGGATATATAGAATTCTAAGTATAAAAGTACCTTAAGTCATACCATTTCTTTTCATATTTGATTTCCTTGTTATTTTCTCTTTCTCATTTATATGTATATATACATACTTACAGATGTCATGATTCAAACTAGCAAGGGAGGATCTGTCATATTCATTTAATTGAGAAAGGAATTATACTAATATAGAAGTGACATTAATCAGTACTTGCTAATCACTTATAGAGAATAGAAACATTCCTATGGAACAAACAAACAAACAAAAAACTAGAGAGGAAAGGAAAGGAAAAGTAGAGCTATTGGATTTCAGGAACTCACCTGAGACCGTTTCAGAAAGTGGACCAAGTCTATAAAAAAGGCAGACAGCGTATTGCATAGTATCAGCCCTCTGCCACTAGCTTTGAAGGATGATTCAAGTGCTCCATACAGGAAATACTTGGTTTTCTTTATCAGGGTGAGATATAGCAGACAAAATGTTCATGAATGTGTTAATAGCTCCGTTGTGTCTGACTCTCTGTGACCCCATGGATTGTAGCACACCATGCTCCTCTGTCCATAGGATTCTCTAGGCAAGAATACTGGAGTGGGTTGCCATGTCCTTCTCCAGGGGATCTTCCTAACCCAGGTATCGATCCTGGGTCTCCTGCACTAGAGGCAGATTCTTTACCACTGAGCCACCAGGGAAGCAAATGTTCATGACAGAAGGATAAAGAAGAGAGGGGATAAAACTAAAGAGCAAGAGAGAGAGAGAGTAGGGAAGGAAACCTTAATGGAATGAGAGGGTTGCAGAAAATAGTAATGCAAGCCTCCATGTACAAACAAGGGCCCACCTGAGCTACTGCATCTTCCAAGAGTTCAGTGAACCATCACCACATCTAAAAAGAATAGTTGATAATTTTGGAAGTAAAATATAATAAAAATACTCAGTGACATAGAAGGAATTATATCAGTATCAAGTTGGTCGTAGATAGCTTTGAGAGAGAAAAGGGATCCAATTTAAGTCTCTGATTACAATTGAAGTAGTTCTTTCTTATTCCCTTCTTTCCTCCCTCCCTTCTTTCTTTTTTTGCTTAATTTTCTCTTCTTTTTTAAAATAAATCTTCTTATAATTCAATATTAATATACCCTGTATATTGAAGAAGATATCTGCTAGAACAACATAATAATACGGTTTTGTCATAGCAAATATTTCTTTTTATACAAATAAGTATGTTACTATCCTCATTAAAACAAATTAAACTGTCAACTGTAACTGCATGTCAAATTATAAAATTTATAATCAGTTTTGAAGCAATATGAAAAGAAATTAAAGCTGTATTTTTAAAAACGGATATAATGCAGTCTCAAAATGATAAGGGGCTTAAGTAAAACTGAACAGGACCTTGTGGGGCTCCTGGCCACAGAAGACTTTCTGTCCACCATTTCTTGTTTGTAGGAAACAGACTCCAGCCTCCATAACTTTTCCCTGAGTCACAAAGAGCAGATTAGAACAGTTGCTAATCAGGGAGGGGAGTGGTTGGAGAGACAAAGGAGAAGTAGCCAAGAAACAATAGTGCAGCCTCATGGCAGCACCCTGCCCCACACTATCTTTGAGCTCTTTGTAGAACTAAGTGAAAGTGAAAGTGTTAGTCAGTCTGACTCTTCGTGACCCCTTGGACTATAACCAGCCAGGCTCCTCTGTCCATGAAATTCTCCAGGCAAGCATTCTGGAGGGGGTTGCCATTTCCTACTCAAGGAGATATTCTCAACCCAGGGATCGTCTTCTCTGGTGGCTCAGTTAGTAAAGAGTCTGGCTGCAACGTGGGAGACCCTGGTTCAATTCCTGGGTCAGGAAGATCCCCTGGAGAAGGATATGGTTACCCACTCCAGTATTCTTGTCTGGAGACTTCCATGGACAGAGGAGCCTGATGGGCTACAGTTCATGGGGTTTCAAAGAGTTGGACACGACTGAGTGACTAATGATTTTGCTTTCACTCCAGAGGATCTTCCCAACTCAGGGATTCAACCCCGGTCTCCCCCCAACCCCTCCACCCATTGCAGGCAGATTCTTTACTGTCTGAACCACCAGGGGAAGATTATAGAACTAAAACCCCTAACAAATGGAGGATGTTAGCATTCTTCATTGTAAATTAAAGGAACCTGTGAAGCTCTTCAAGAAGACCACCTGAGGCCAGATTAAAGGAATCCCAGAAACTCATCAGACCACCTGAGACCAGATTAAAGGAGTACAGGGCCTGCACACACCCTAATCCTTAACAGCAACCCAAATCTTGAACCATTGCTATAAAACTCACCAAATCCTTCCAGGTGAAGACAGTTTTGAGGGGCATGAGCTTACTGTATTTCCCTTTGACTGACAAAGCAATAAAGCTATTCTTTTCTGTGTGTGTGTGTGCGTGTGCTCAGTTCCTCAATTATGTCTGACTCTTTGCAATTTCATCTGTAGTCAACTAGGCTTCCCTGTCCATGGAATTTTCCAGGCAAGAACAATAGAGTGGATTGCCATTTTCTCCTCCAGGGGATCTTCCCTATCCAGGGATCAAATCCAAGTCTCTTGTGTCTCCTGCATTGGTAGGTGAGTTCTTTACCACTGTGCCATCTCTGAAAGTGAAAGTGAAAGTGTTAGATGCTCAGTCTTGTCCAACTCTTTGTGACCCTGTGGACTGTAGCCTACCAATCTCCTCTGTCCATGGAATTCTCCAGGCTAGAATACTGGAGTGGGTCAGCCATTCCTTTCTCTACCTCTACTTCACCCCAAACTGTCCCTAACATTTGATTCAGCACTGGTGCACAGAGGCTGAGTTTTCTGCTATATGAGAAAGACATTAATGTCTTGGCAATAGGGATATTTTTGACCCAACTCTTTTTTTAGGCCTATAAACCACCCCTACCTCCTACACACACACACAAACACACACACACACCCATGCATAAATGAGTTCTTTAGAAAGCACCCCTATTGAATATTATGTTTTCAGCATAATGCTCTTGCATATATTTTTGTCCAATCTTATTCCTTAACTTTGTCTCCTTGGGTGCAGAATGATTAGATCTGTATGGGCATGCTTGTAATATCAGATATCTAAGCCTCTCTAGAAAATACATAAAAGAGTGCTTAGAAAATTTCTCTGCAGAAGGAGTATATTCACAGCTTTATTCAACTCATTACCAATGTGAAATACTTTAAATATGGAAACAATGTGTGTAGCCTAATTGTTAACACAAGATAAATTTTAGTTTATACTGCCATTGAGCAAACAGTAATTTTATCATTCATACTTTATCCATGAATAAATTATGGTATTAATTACATATATATGTGCCTTGCCTTTGAGAGACATTTAATAGATAGTATTACCATTATCACAGTACAGCAAGCAGGGTAGGTACTGTCATGATGTGTAAGGGAAGATAAATCATGAGAGTGGTTAATAAAATTTTTCAATGCTAAGAGATTCAAAACTGAGTCAGAGAAATGAGTTATCCACCTTATGTTTTTAAAAGGTGCATTTTTGAGTGTGTCGAGAATAGACAAGGTCATTAGAGAAGTGCCTGGGATGAAGATAGCTTGGACCAGAGTGGTGCCAGTAGATATATTGAGAAGTAGACTAATTCTCAGATGATTTTTAAAATCAAGAATTTGCCAGCAGGTTGGAAATTGTGTGTGAAAAAAACAAACCAAGGATGATTGGAAGGAATTATTGGAATTGTGAGAAGGGAGGAGAAGTTATACAATTCCTAGTTAATAGACTTGGAGAATTTACTATGCAAAGGGGGATTGCTACAAGAAACAAAGAATAGTGGTTGTCTTTGTACTGGAACCCTGGTAATGCTCACTAGACGTTCACTTTCCATTCTGTTAAATTTTGTTTTTTCATGTTCTTTGAATTGATTTTACCATGTGTAGATATTAAAATATTTGTAAATATAGAAAAGAAAAAGGGCTTAAACATATCTCCTTTGTGAAGATTTCTCATATCTCGTGTTCATAATTAGTTTCTTAGTGCTTCCTTAGAACATCATATCTTACATTAAAAAAAAAAGTCCACTTCTTCATTGGATTAGGAATTCTTCCATGTTAAGTAGCATCTCCCATTAAATATTTTTACCATCAGCCCCTCTGCAAATCAAGAAAGCCAGTAACAAGTGCTGAATGAGTAAGAGAGATCTTTTGTGGAAATTGGTGCTCTCAAGAAGTTGGTGTTCTCAAGTCATCTCAAGGACATTCAAAGTTAAACAAAATTGTGAATAATTTCAATTAAATATTATCCATTTGTTTACCTCTAAGTCTAAAGAAGTTTTTCTAGAGTGTATTTCCCAAAAACCTATGTTAGGATTCCCTGATAACTATGGAAACACAGTTTCCTATCACCCCAGGTCTATTAAATCATTGTCTCCTCAAACATGAAAGTTTGAAAATCAAGTTTTCACTTAATTAGAAGCCATTAAAGGACAAGTAATGATGATCAGACATCTTTTTAGAAAGATTACCCTTGAAGTCAGATGTAGAATAAAACCACTCTCTGGAAGTGGAATCTTTAGATGCTACATTGCCCATCTTAGGATGGAGTCCTCAACCAAAACAATGGAAATAGAAAATGCAGGTAAGTTCTATGAAATCCTTAGGCAGTCTGAGACTCTATAGAAAAGGGGGATACCATAGATGTTTAAGGGAACAGAAGACTTGAAAGAGTATCTCCTTATTTACTGGCTTGAAGGAATGCTGATACCATAAACCAAGACAAAGGATTCATGCAAAAGCAGCAGAATGTTTGGTGAAATGCGGAAGTGGGAAATGGGAAGGGCATAGGAATTTAGCAATGGATTTTTGATTTAAAAACAATAATGTGTCAGTGAATACAAGAAGATAAACATTTCTAATATGAATACTTTTTTTTCTTTCCTCTATGGTGGAGGAGGGAATGGAGTGGAGGAAGAAGGTAGATGGAGAAAAATGAATTTTATTGAATTGAATGGAATTAAAAATTGTGTCAAGAGATATAGTTGCATTTCTGTGAGAAAAAAAAAATTATTTGTTGATATTTGAAAAAAGTAATTCCAGAGTCTAGGTTCTACATTTTTTATCATGCTTTATTTCTTTTGGTGAAGTTGGTGCTTTGTGAAGAACATATTGAGAACATTAACATTTTGTGAAGGCAAGCTTTTCTTAGCAAATTTCAAGGACTCTGCATAAAATTCTAATAGCATTTTTTCCTTTAGCTTAAATGAGTAGTTATTGAATTTATCTCATTAATACATTTAATAAAATATTTCATTGGCTTATATAGAGGAGCTTTCACTTAAAGCCTGGACATCTGTTTTAGTAAAATACACATGGGTATCTAATTTCTGTGGGAATATTTCAGTTCAGTTCAGTTCAGTCACTCAGTCATGTCTGACTCTTTGCCACCCCATGGACTGCAGCATGCCAGGCCTCTCTGTTCATTGCCAACTCCTGGAGTTTACTCAAACTAATGTCCATTGAATTGATGATGCCATCCAACCATCTCATCCTCTGTTGTTCCCTTTTCCTCCTGCTTTCAATCTTTCCCAGGATCAGGGTCCTTTCCAATGAGTCAGTTCTTTGCATCAGGTGGCCAAAGTATTGGAGCTTCACCTTCAGCATCAGTCCTTCCAATGAATATTCAGGACTGATTTCCTCTAGGATGGACTGACTGGTTTGATCTCCTTGTAGTCCAAGGGACTCTCAAGAGTCTTCTCCAACACCACAGTTGAAAAGCATCAATTCTTTGGCCCTCAAGTATCTTTATAATCCAACTCTCACATCCATACATGATTATGGGAAAAACCATAGCTTTGACTAGGCAGACCTTTGTTGGCAAAGTAATGTCTCTGCCTTTTAATATGCTATGTAGGTTGGTCATAACTTTTCTTCCAAGGAGTGTCTTTTAATTTCATGGCTGCAGTCATGATCTGCAGTGATTTTGGAGCCCAGAAAAATAGTCAGCCACTGTTTCCACTGTTTCCCTATCTATTTGCCATGAAGTGATGGGACTGGATGCCATGATCTTAGTTTTCTGAATGTTAAGCTTTAAGCCAATGTTTTCACTCTCTTCTTTCACTTTCATCAAGAGGCTCTTTAGTTCTTCTTCTCTTCTTCTTCTGCCATAAGGGTGGTGTCATCAGCATATCTGAGGTTATCGATATTTCTCCCAGCAATCTTGATTCCAGTTTGTGCTTCCTCCAGTCCAGCATTTCTCATGATGTACTGTGCATATAAGTTAAATAAGTAGAGTGACAATATACAGCCTTGATGTACTCCTTTTCCTATTTGGAACCAGTCTGCTGTTTCATGTCCAGTTCTAACTGTTTCTTCCTCACCTGCATACAGGTTTCTCAAGAAGCAGGTCAGGTGGTCCAGTATTCCCATCTCTTTAAGAATTTTCCAGAGTTTGTTGTGGTCCACACAGTCAAAGGCTTTGGCATAGTCAATAAAGCAGTAGTAGATGTTTTTCTGGAACTCTCTTGCTTTAGACAATTGTTTATCTTTAATAATAATTTCACAAATGAGCAAAGTAAGGCACAATGAGAGTAAACAGCATTTTGAATATTAGAGTTTATCAAAGAGCCGAGCTCAGTGTTCATTCTTCTAGGATGCTGTGGTTAGTTTAGGTAACAAAGCATGAGAAAGCTTTCTGATGTGAATAAAACTAGACAGTGTACTGCCTACCTTAATAGTAAAATTATTTTAAAGTATATAAATCATACTAATTGAGCTGTCACATATACTTATATTTTACTAAAATTAATTTTATGTATGTTTAAGTGGCAATTTAGTTGTAATCCAAAGATCAACTACTTAGTCTGAATCATTATAATACTGTTAGATACATGTTGTGACAAGGTTTAAACAATTTCTAGTGCATTATATGGTCATCCACTTTTCCATATTCAAATTCCTAATTTTTCTCAAATATAGTCTACTATAAAATGTTTTCCATTATTTGAATTCTGGTAACATCAAGATAGTATTAAGTTCATTCAAGGTTAGGATCTTGATACTTTTGATTTTCACAGGCTTTTGCTTTGTTGATGCTGCAGTGCAAATCAGTTCTCCTTCTTGCTATTAAATCACTCAAGTTACATTTCCCCCAAGTTGGTGCAGATGTATAAATTGCTACTGCTGAAACTTCACTTTACACCAGATGTTCAAGAAAGGCTAATATGCTTTCACCCTAAATATGGCTTAGTTGTTGCCTTTCTATAGAAAATATGTGTTAAATAGAATAAGATGGTATCCCTAAAGAAGGTGAAGATTGGTGTAGCCAAGTACTAGCAGATGAAAAATTAACTTCAATTAATTAGATACATCCTATTTCACATGAAATAGAAGTTAGAACTTTTGGACACAAGAATCAAATTTCCAGAACACATAACAACATTAGGATACTTACACTTGTCCCTTCCTAAATCCTCCTTTTTCTGAGAGTGCCGCCCAACTTCAGAAGCTGTGCCCAGGCACTTTCCTGCAAATAGTCCACTTGCTGTCCCCCTTCCCGAATAAACAGAAAAGTAATGGATTTGTTCCTTTAAGCATGGCCAAGCCTTTGATTACTTCTATTACTGCACAGTCCCTATATCTGGCTATTAAATTGTGCAATTTTCCTTCATCATAGAGTCAGGCGGCTTCAGGTTGAACACACTGTATTCTGTCTTCTAATTCTGGTAAAGTCAATTATATAAACTCTTTTGCTTTTACAAAATGCTCTTGAACACACTGGTTCCCTCATAGCAGGAAGAGCCAAGCAAAGAAAATTGTGGAACTTTTTCAGGTATAACTGTGTTCTGCTCAGCAGGTACATTTATTACTAATGGGTAAAATAGTCTCCTTTTTTAGCTACATAATGTTTCTGAAGCCTTCCATTTTCTGGTTTTGATAGACATTTCAGTTACACTGAGAGAGGAAGGTGAATACCATTGATCACACTTTGAAGCTGCGCAGGAACAGATTTTTTTTTTTTTTTTTAATCATTTGCTTTGCTTCATAAGTCAGTGACTGTACTTGTTTTAATGGGCTGATTTGCATTATATACTGGGGTCCTTCCTGGCTTAAACACTTGAATCTGCTTACTGGTCTGTGTCAATACTAATAAAGAGAGGGCATTCCAGTATTTTTGTTTCTTATTTTACAAAATAAATATTTGAGCAGAAAGAATGCCATCGATCACTTTGTTGTATATCGTGTAAAATGGATATGCTCTCTAATTCTGGCATCAGTTAAATTTAAATTCTTAATGCTGATGGATTGCTTTACCTTTTTTCTCTCCCAGATGTACTTATGTATGAATAAATAATTACAGATTCATATGTAAATTCACGGCTAGTTTAAGCGAATACCGGATCAAATGTTCTTTGCTAACAATGACTAATTGCACCTTTGAGGAACTTATGATGATTTTGGTGTGGGAGGAAAAAAATCTTTCCTGTTTTGTATATGATATTTCTACATCTGAGCACAATATCTTATAAACACTGTTAGGATGTAAAGAGAGTGAATCCAAGGGATCCAGCAAATTGTATTCTGGGTTTTAATCACCTTGCTATTCAAAGTAAAGTGCAGGAATCAATACACTGAAAACATCAGCTTCCCTTGGAAACTTGGTGAAAGTGTAGAATCCCAAGCTCAAATCTTCTGAATCACAAACTTTGTCTTAAATTCCCACTAAATTCTGAAAATTCCTGGTTGACCTTTCTGCCTTTTGTCTGTCCCTCCCCCCTGATTATTGTTTGAAGTGAAGTTGCCCAGTCGTGTCTGACTCTTTGCGACCCCATGGACTGTAGCCTACCAGGCTTCTCTGTCTATGGGATTTTCCAGGCAAGAGTACTGGAGTGGGTTGCCATTTCCTTCTCCAGGGGATCTTCCCGACCCCCTGCATGTTGCAAAATACAGTTAGGGTAGAACAGACATCCCTCAAATTTTATATAATATGTTTTGTTAAACAGTCTGAAATTCTACTTGCCATTCAGAAAAAGAAGGGATAGCCTTTGACACCTGAGAAAAAGCATTCTTGCACTCTCTCGAATTCGAAGGGTAGAATCAAGTTCATAATCTTAAAGAATTCTCTATAAAAGGCTTCCCTTGTGACTCAGATGGTAAAGAATCTGCCTGCAATGCGGGAGACCTGGGTTGGGAAGATCCCCTGGAGAAGGGAAAGGCTACCCACTCCAGTATTCTGGCCTGGAGAATTCCATGGACTGTATATTCCCTGGGGTCCCAAAGAGTCTGACAGGACTGAGCAACTTTCACTTTCACTTCACTTTCAGGCCTAAAGAGGTAGTTCTCCTTGCAAAGTATTACTTAAGTGAAAGTGAAGTGAAGTCGCTCAGTCGTGTCCGACTCTTAGCAACCCCATGAACTACAGCCCACCAGGTCCTCCGTCCTTGGGATTTTCCAGTCAAGAGTACTGGAGTGGGATGCCATTGCCTTCTCCGTTAACAGCGGCAAGGCATATTATCTTTACTTGGAGCTGGTATACTTGGTGACAGCCTTAGTGCCCTCGGACGCGGCATGCTTGGCCAGCTTCCCAGGTAGCAGCAAACGAAGGGCGGTCTGGATCTCCCTGGATGTGATAGTCGAGCACTTGTTGTAATGCGCCAGGCGCGATGCCTCACCAGCGATGCACTTGAAAATGTTGAGGAAGGAGTTCATGATTCCCATGGCCTTGGAAGAGATGCCGGTGTCCGGATGGACTTGCTTCAGCACCTTGTACACGTACACGGAGTAGCTCTCCTTGTGGCTGCGGTTGCGCTTCTTGCCCTCCTTCTTCTGGGGCTTGGTCACAGCTTTTTTAGAGCCCTTTTTAGCAGGAGCAGACTTAGCCGGTTCACGCATGTCTATAATGACAACACCCAACAACAGAAAGATCTTGGGAGAGGCTAGTTCTTCTAACCCAAATTCATACATGTTGCTACTCTTGTTGTTTAGTCGCTAAGTCATGTCTGACTCTTTTGTGACCCCCTGGACCATAACCCTTCCAGGCTCCTCTGTCCATGAGATTTTCCCAGCAAGAATACTGGAGTGGGTTGTCATGCCCTGCTCCAGGGGATCTTCCTGACCCAGGGATCAAACTCTTGTCTCTTGTGTCCTCCCTTGATGGCAGACAGATTCTCTCCCACTGAACTACTGGAAAAGCCCAATTATAAATATATATAGTGTTATATTTGGTGACCCAGACATGCATCATGCCATTTATAAGGAATTTTATTTTGGATCTCTCGTGCATCTGGTGGCATCACATCTCAGTTTAAATAAAAAATAACTAACATTTTTTCCACAATCGCCTGACTACCGGTTGTTAAAACTTGGTGGTAGCAGATGTCCACTAGATTCATTTTCCTGAACTGCTCTTCTGCAGTAGAAAATAGAAATCTTTTCTCCCTAAGTTCTGAGTAATGGTAGTAACTAGCACACTTGGAGGGACTGACCTGCAAAGCCATAAACTTGTGATATCTCTTATTTCTCTGTGTTTCAAGAATTTAAACATTTAAAGGTTAAAAATTGCTTAAATCATAGACCAGTGTTCCCAAAACTTGCTTTCACATTAGCATCACTTGATATATTTAAAATATTCCCGAGCTCAGACCACATTCCAGCCCAATTATGCCACAATCACTGGGGGTAGTACACAGATACCAGTATTTTCTTAGGTTCCCCAGCTGATTTGAACGCTCAGGCAATTTTGTGTGTTATTGTCATAGACAAAGAAGTGATCATGGGTGATTTAATAAATTCTCATATTTAGCTGCCTTGGTCATTCACTGAATTTCATCCTTAAGTGAACAACTCATGCATGCCTCAGCCAAACTTTCCAGATGAATGCCCTCCCTTGATTCTGTATTTCTGATAATGGCACTTTCACTCTCCAAAACTTTAAAGTTTTAACTGTCAAAACTAGCTTTGACTCTTCCTTGTTTCAGTTTTTAAGCTTCATTTCTCCAATCCAATTCTTTCAAATAAATAAATATGTTAAGAGCTGGAGCTGGGATTTAGTTATTACTTTTTGCCCTTGTAGCATTCTGCACAGATTTTTCTAGATAATTGCAGTATTGCCTTCGTTAAGGAGCTGGAGAGAGGGATGATTTATACCATTGGCCAATTTCCATGGTATGGATTCTCACATCATAGCTGATTTCATGGTAATGATGGCTTGCAAAATCCATAATATATAACAATCAGCTATGAGCTGGCTCCAGCACACTATTGCATCAGATCCTCAAAAAGTATAGGCGTTGCATGGGATCCCTGAATAAGGATGAGGAAGGATACTTAGGGTAAGGGCTCTCATTACATGTGAATTTTGATATTAACCTCTGTTCACTTGTATGTTAAGCTGTCTAACTTTATATTCCAATTTAGTCATCTATTTAATAACTAAAATGTTAGCATTTGCTACTGTCATATTTGTCTTCACAATTTACCTTAAATCACATGTTGCTTAATGCAACTGATATTGTACCTCAAGCAGATATTTATTAATCCTCAAAGCACTGCATACAACATTTCTGAAAAATGAAAGGACTATACAGACATAGAAAACAACAAACTTTTAAATTGTAGGTTTCACATTTTGTGCATATTGCTGTAATATGTCTCATTCATTCTGTCTCATTCATTATATTTCCTGCAGGTAAGGCAAAATTGCAATCTAGGTGTAGCATAATATTAATCATTTTTTGAATAACCAATTATATGGACTACCAGTTTTTTTTTAATAAATTGGAAGGTGTGTGCATTAAAAAAGTGTAAGTTTTTTAAACTAAAATCATTATTTTGCTGACCTATTTCTTAACATCAATATTACTTCTAAACATTTTTTGCACTCAACTTAAAAGACTCATTTTAATTCAGTAAAGTCTGGGAAGAATAGAAACATACAGCATCCCAGAGGAACTTGAAGATTAAAAAGTATTTTTGGCTAAAGATGATTTATTTAGTTTTGATATAACTGAAAGTATGCAAAGGGAATTTTCTAAAATGTAACAAATGTGATTAAATTCCACATGAATGAATAATCAAAGCAGTGTATGAGTCAGGCATAATCTTTTAAGAAGGTTTAATGTGGTAGTGATATCTTAGGAGCTAACTCCCGATTAACTTATTTTAGCATTTTGAGAATAGTCTCTTGTGCATTTCATCAGTGATGGGTGGATGGAGGATGTGGACAATCTAGATTCTTGACCAGCATTAACCTTCCTTGTTTTAGCATCTAATAATTTTCTGAACAGATATGAAAAATCTGTGGTCAACTTCTCTTGTTATATTCATTCCATAATCTAATCAATATTATTACTATTATTAATGAAGAAACAACCAGGGGAGGTAAAGCTTCCTGTATTGCACCTTTGCTGAGATTCTGAAATGATGAGGCTGGTGTCACCACACTCACATGCGAAGGAGTTTGGCATTTCCGTAGTGTTGAGTGAGGGAAGTCTACAGCTCCTGTTGTCTCTGTCACTCAGTAGTTATACCTGTCTCTCCCACTGACTCATCTATGTGACCTTGAAAAAAGTCACTTAAACCCCCTGGTCTCTTTATCCTAGTTCCTTCAAAACAGGAAGATGGTTTAAATTTAACCATCTCACAGTACTATTGGTATAACATCCATTCAATGCATTGCGGTTCCCCTGAGAAAAGTCCTAGGCTTTTTATAATTTTCTGTTATCTGTTAGTTATGTTCCTGCTTTTGAAATTTGAATTTTCCCTCACTTGGGAGAGTTTCCTGAATAACCACCATTTCTCTCCACAATTATTGACATCCTACTGTCACTATTTAAATTCTTGTTAAGTAAGTCATATTGGGCTGGAGTAGTAATTCCCCAGTGGTTTCCTGTTTCTTGTTAAAGTGGCTTCAGGCTGATAAAGCTCTTCAAATTAGAAAAGGTAGCAGTCCTGCATTTATGTATTTGTATTATATTTATAAATTATGAAACCTGTTTCTCTGTCTTCCTTGTCTCCCTTGCCTGTTATTTAAGTCTATAGTTCAGTATACTTCAGAATTATGTTTTTAATGCCATTGACTTTTTGTCATGCTAATTTTAAACAATATAACAATGCTTACATTTTATATCTCTAGCTGGAAGTCAATATTGTCACAAAATCTGTAAAATTGAACAGTATAGGATAAAAATACTAAAATGGCCCTATTGATTTGACAAATGAAACAGCACACATTTTATGTTACTATTCTTATGGTTGCTGTCCTTCACTTCTTTTGTCTGGAATACAGATGCTTTTTAAATAAACAGATTGAAGCTGTAAACTGGAGATGAGGTTTAGACAATGATATTATGTATGAAAAATACAATTGCACACCTTCTCACCGAATTTTGGTGAGCTGTGCATGATTTACACAATCTACATAAATGTTAAAGGATTCTTGGCAACCCACTCCAGTATTCTTGCCTGGAAAACCTCATGGACAGAGGAGCCTGGCAGGCTACAGTCCATGGGGTAACAAAGAGTCAGGCATGACTGTGTGATTTTCACTTTCATTTTCATAACATGGTCAGAGATAACTTTAAATTTAGAATTAAATTTGATATGCAGATATTTATTTAATGTATAGTATTAAACATTAATGCATAGCTTTAAGCATAATAATACACTTTGTCTTCAAGTTCATTAAGAATGGGAGGGAAATGAACACCAATGAAGTTGGACATGAAATGGCAGTCTTCTGACTGCCTTGCTAGTACTCCTCTAAAGAATAGACTATAGTTGCCATTTATTTCATGGTTTTATATTTTTAAGTCCTTCGGAAATTGACACCATTGAACATACTTCCAATGTATTAACACCAACAGAAAAGTTACTAAACTCCAAGAAGATTTTTTTTTTTTTAATTCAAAAGTAAAACCTTGTATCATTGTCATCAATAGCTTCCACTTGGCAAAAATGAACATCTTTCTGTTATTCAGCCGGAGATGATACCCTGTGTCACAAACGCTGTCAGTTCTCCATTCCTCTGCATTGTTGCACTAGGTGACAGCCATGGTCCAGAGCTGGACCCTGCAGCACTGTAAACAACCCTGAAGCAGAAGCCCATAAATTTACATGCCTATGTGACTCAGCTGCTTGCATTCTTTCCCTCTGGGTCAACCTCTCCACCAGCAACAACTTACTGCAGGCATAATATCTTCTACCTGAGATATTAGGCTCCTGAAAGTGGTTTTCTTGAAGTTTCACCTGAAAACAGACAACACTGGAATACAGTTATTATGCTCAAGAGCCAGAAGTAGCATATTTTGGTCCTTTTGGCAGTTAAATAACCATCTTCCAAAAAGCATGTTGCTTTAATTTCTTTTCATGTCCATGATATATTTGTCACTGTCTTTAGATTTTTCTACATTACCACTTCCTGCAGAATGTGATCTTAGGAGAGAACAATGTTCAGTTGATATAATTTGAAATAGTTGTTTGGTTTTTAAGCTAAATGACTTGGCTAACTTTATTACAATACATTTTCTCATGGGAAAAATTGGGGAACGTCACATTATTGTTGTACACATGAAATTGTGCTCTTTGGAAGTCACCGTTTGTCTAACAGAAAAAGATGTGTTTATACTTTTGCTTCATCTGGAGATGTGATTTCCTAAGAAGTTGAATTCAATCCATGGATTTTTCTGTATTGGAAATGTCTGTAAAAAAAAACAAAATATTACATCGAACATTGGTTGTTGGTTCTAAATCTAAATACTATTTAGTTTTTATTTAATTCAGATGTGATTGCATGAATAGAATTGTGATCTGAAATAAGTTAAGCAGAAAATAATTTAAATAAACTGCATATAAGGTATAAGGTTGAATACAACATAACTCCAGAATTTAGGAGCTTGATATTATATATAATTTAAGAGACTTGGTACCAGATTTTAGAGTTATGGTTTTTATTTCATGTAAGATGTTATATTTATAAAAAAGCATGATTTTCCTCTCTGCATGTAGCAATTTGTTCAGTGTTGTACAGAGTGATTTCTCTGACCTGTTTCTAAATCCTTAGGACCTTGAAATGAACAGTTGATAACAATATAAATAAATATATGTGAGGCTTAAAAACAACAGAAAGCCAGGTTGAGAATGAGATAAGTAAAATAACTGAATATACATGATTCAGAACTGGAGCAGATAGTTTTAGAAATAACATGTGGTGTAAAGAAATTGAGCCAAAAAAAATCAAAACTTTCTCAGAGAAAGCTTCCTAGAGTAGAGAAAGGTGATGGGAGTTAGTCAGTGTGCTTGGGGCTACAAGGGAGGTATTGAAATCTCAATACTTTATATAAAAAAATGGCTCAGCATAACTCAGTGGTTGCCAACTTTTCTGCACTTTGCAATTACCAGGGAATCTTTTAAAAATATTAATGCCTGACTCTCACTTCCAGACACTCTGATTTAATTATTATGGGATGTCTGAGCTAGGCTCTGGGATTTTAAAAACCTCCCTAGGCTATTTTAATGTATAGCAATGTTTGAGGAACACTGGCCTGAATATGATACCATTTAGAAAACTAAAATAACTCAGGGAGGTTATTATTATTATTTTTTGTAAACACCCTTTTGTATTTGAAGCTTTCCTTAACTGTGTGTAGATGTAAATATACATTTTATGCTAAAAATGGAAATGCTGTCTTTAATACTTTGATTCAAAAAGCAGTGCTGGATATTTGGCTTGTCAACAGCTTGTAGATGTATTCAATGAAATTCCATATTATGTTAAAAATGAACATATTGAAGCATTTTATATTAATGAAGATAGATGTCAAAGTAATAAACTTCATTGGGAAAGTAAAATTCAAGAAACATTCATAAAGCATAACATTCAAATACAGCATAATAAGATGTGAAATTACTGCTTTTGTTTATGAGTATGTGGCAAACATAAAATGCATGAATAGGCATAATATTTACTAAATTCAGGATAGTGATTACTGCTGGGAAATGTGGGAAGAAATGGGATTAGGAAGAGGTACACAATTACTATGCTTGATTTCTTTAAATAATATCCCAATCAAATACTGCACAGTGATTGGATTTGGCAAAGCTAATGGTAATACACATGTGTTTGCTACCCTATTCTTTATCTTTTACTCTGTACTTAACATATTCCATAGCTTCATTAAATAGTTGGGCAAACTGCATATTTACATGCAAAAGGATTAAAGTGAGGCTTCCCCAGTGGTCCAGTGGTTAAGATTCCATGCTTCCCCTGCAGAAAGCAGGTATTTTATCCCTGGTCATGGAAGTAAGTTTCCACATGCCACATGGCATGCCCCTCCCCCCAAAAAGTGTATTCTTATACCATATACCAAAACAACTCAAAATAGATTAAAGACTTAAATATAAGATCTGAAACCATAAAACTCCTGAAAGAAACACAAGGGAAAATCTTGACATTGATCTTGGCAAAGGTTTTTTAGAATTGACATGAAAACCATAGGCAACAAAAGCAAAGGTAAACAAGTTGGACCACATCAAAGTACAGTTCCTCCTGACAGTGCTGTAGAAATCAACAAAGTTAAAGGACAGCACATGGAATGATAGAAAATATCTTCAAATCATTTGTCCAATAAGGGGTTAATATATGAAATCTATAAAGAACCCATAAAGTTCAATAGCCTAATCAGATTGAAAGACGGGCAAAGGGCCCAAATGGACATTTTTCCAGGGAAGACATATAAATGGCCAAAAGGTATATAAAATTGTGCTCAATATTATTATATTATTAACATAAAATTGTGCTCAATATTATTATAATTGCAAATCAAAATTAGTGATATATCACCTCACACTGGATAGAAGGGCATTTGTCAAAAATAATCAGAAGATAATTTTTTGAAGGATGTGGAGAAAAGGGAACACTTGTGTTGGTGGGAATGTAAGTTAGTACAGCTACTAGTGAAAATAAGATAGAGTTTTCTCAAAAAATTAAAAAGTGCCACACTCTAAGTTCTAATAATTTAGAGCTGCATCCAACCTAACAATTCTACTTCTAGGTTTAGATCCATTATCATAAAGAGGTATCTGTACTTCCATATTCTTTGCAGGATTATTCACAGTGGCAAAGATATGGAAGCAATCTAAATGGCTATTGGTAAATAAAGAAAATGTGATATATATATATATGTATATATATATACAAAGGCATGTTGTTCAGCTTTAAAAAGAAAGAAATCTTTTGCAACAGCATGGATGAACCTGGAGTCCATTGTGCTAAGTGAAACAAAGGAGACACAAAAAATCAAATATCACATGGTCTCATTTATATCTGGAATATTAAAAAAAAAAAAAAAAGTTCACGTTCCTAGTAACAAGGAGAAGAATGGTGGTTACCAAATGTTCCAATGAGGAAAAAAAAGGGATATTATCAAAGGATACAGATTTTAGTTATAAGACTAATAAGTTTAGAGATCTAATATAGAGCCTGGTGACTATAGCTAATAATAGTGTACTGTATACTTGAAAATTTGATAAGATAATAGATCTGAAGTGTTCTCATACAAAAGGTAACTAAGGGAGCTGAAGGATATGTGAATTAAATATATTGTGGAAATAATTTAAAATATTCATAAATCAACCATTGCATTTTACATCTAAATACATAAATGAGTTAAAATCATTCTATAGCAAAAATGAAAGATTATTTCCAATTTTACTATTATTCAAAGTACACAATAAGGTATTAGTTTGTGATAGTTGGCAGGAAAAAAGGAAAACATCCCAACTGAACAGTTTGTGATGTATTTCTAACAATTAAGCAAGTTGAGAAAGTTTGAGAGTCGGGATGCTGTCATCTCATTGTAGCACTCATGAACCTGAGTTGAGTTTTAACTCAGTAAAACTGAACCAAAAGACAATTCAATGCAGACAATTTCAACTCTAAATTTATTCAGTCCTTCAATAGCAGACTGTGGGTTTAAAATTTTTGACTTGAATTTTCCAAATATGTATGTTTTTTATTTTTTTATGTTCAATCATAAGATAAAAGCTTTTTTTGTTTTTAATGTTTCAGATTATTCATATATATTGGCATAGGTTCATTTAAAAACTTTCAATGATATTGTCTAATAGAAGTTCTAAGTTCTCTTTGTTAAGAGATCTCAAAAGACATTTGAAAATCAGTGTCCCCTCAACACAGAAACTTGAATGTGTATATACATGCAACTTTGACCATTTCCATAGCCTGGGAAAACCTCTCTGAAGTTTCCATGTGGGATCCAGGCTGTCTCTTACATTTGAGTGATGTAACTTTGAAAATATTCTCCCCCCCCCACCTTTTCTTTATTTCTTTTGTTGTCATTGTTGCTGTTCAGTCGCTCAGTCATATCCAATTCTGTGCAATGCCATGTACTGCCTCACGCCAGGCTTCCTTATCTTTCACCATCCTCCTGAGCTTGTTCAAACTCATGTCCATTGAGTCGGTGATGCCATCCAAGCATCTCTACCTCTGTCCTCTCCTACTCCTCCTGTCTTCAATCTTTCACAACATCAGGTCCTTTTCCAATGAGTCGGCTCTTTTCCAATGAGTCGGATTTTTGCATCAGGTGGTTAAAGAATTGGAGCTTCAACTTCAGCATCAGCCCTTACAGTGAATATTCACGGTTGATTTCCTTTCAGATTGATAAGCTTGATCGCCTTGCTGTCCCAGGGACTCTCAAGTGTTCTGCGGCTGCTGCTGCTGCTAAGTCGCTTCAGTCGTGTCCGACTCTGTGCGACCCCATAGACGGCAACCTACCAGGCTCCCCCGTCCCTGGGATTCTCCAGGCAAGAACACTGGAGTGGGTTGCCATTTCCTTCTCCATTGCATGAAAGTGAAAAGTGAAAGTGAAGTCGCTCAGTCGTGTCTGACTCGTAGCGACCCCATGAACTGCAGCCTACCAGGCTCCTCCGTCCACGGGATTTTCCAGGCAAGAGTACTGGAGTAGGGTGCCATTGCCTTCTCCTCAAGAGTGTTCTACAACACCACAGTTCCAAAGCATCAATTCGGGGCTCAGCCTTTTTAATTGTCCAGCTCTCACATCCATACATGACTACTGGAAAAACCATAACTTTGACTAATCGGACATTTGTGGGCAAAGTAATGTCTCTGCTTTTTAATATGCTGTCTAGTTTTGTCATAGGTTTTCTTCCAAGGAATAAGCATCTTTTAATTCCATGGCTGCAGTCACTGTCCACAGTGATTTTGGAGCCCAAGAAACTAAAGTCTGTCACTGTTCCTATTGTTTCCCATCTTTTGCTGTAAAGTGATGGGACCAGAAGCCATGATCTTCATTTTTTTGAATGTGAGTTTTAAACCAGATATTTCTCTATCTTCTTTCACCTTAATCAAGAGGCTCTTTAATTTCTTTTCACATTCTATCATAAGAGTGGTGTCACATACATATCTGAGGTTATTGATATTTGTCCCAGGAATCTTGATTCTATCTTGTGCTTCATCCAGCCCAAGTTTCACATGTTATATTCTGCATATAAGTTAAATAAGCAGGGTGACAATATACAACCTTGATATATTCCTTTCCCAATTTTGAACTAGTCTGTTGTTTCATGACCCTCTCTAACTGTTGCTTCTTGATCTGCACACAGGTTCCACAGGAGGCAGGTAAGGTGGTCTGGTATTCCCTATAAGAATTTTCCACAGCTTGTTGACTTACACAGTCAAAGGCTTTAGTGTAGTTACTGTAGTAGAAGCAGATGTTTTTTTTTCTGGAATTATCTAGTTTTTCCTGTGATCCAGTGGATATTGACAATTTGGTCTCTGGTTCCTCTGCATTTTCTAAATCCAGCTTGTTCATCTGGATGTTCTCAGTTCACGTACTATTGAAGCCTAGCTTGAAGGATTTTAAGCATGACCTTTCTAGCTTGTGAAATGAGTGCAATTGTGCAGTAGTTTGACTATTCTTTGGCATTGCCTTTCTTTGGGATTGGAATGAAAACTGACCTTTTCCAGTCCTGTGACCACTGCTGAGTTTTACAAATTTGCTGGCATATTGAGTATAGCACTTAAACAGCATCATCTTTTAGGATTTGGAATAGCTCAGTTGGAAATCCATCACATCCACTAGCTTTGCTTGTAGTTAGGCTTCCTAAGGCCCACTTGTCTTCACAGTCCAAGATTTCTGGCTCTAGGTGAGTGATCACACCATCGTGGTCATTAAAATCATTTTTGCATAGTACTTCTGTGTATTCTTGACACCTTTTCTTAATATCTTCTGCTTCTGTTAGGTCCATACTGTGTCTGTCCTTTATTGTGCATATCTTTGCATGAAATGTTCCCTTGGTATCTGTAATTTTTGTGAAGAGATCTCTAGTCTTTCCCATTCTATAATTTTTATCTATGTTTTTTGCACTGGTCACTTTGGAAGGTTTTCTTATCTCTCCTTGCTATTTTTTTGGAACTCTGCATTTGATGGGTATATCTTTCTTTTTCTCCTTTGCCCTCTCTTCCTTTCTCAGCTATTTGTAAGACCTCTTCAGACAACCATTTTGCCTTTTTGCATTTCTTTTTTGTTGGGGATGGTTTTGATCACTGCCTCCTGTAGAATGATATGAATCTCCAGACATAGTTCATCAGGCACTCTGTCTAATAGATCTAATCCTTTGAATTTATTTGTCACCTCCACTGTATAATCATATATGTTTTGATTTAGGTCATACTGGAATAGCCTAGTGGTTTTCCCCATGTTCTTCAATTTAAGTCTGAATTTTGCAATGAGAAGTTCATGATCTGAGCCACAGTCAGGTCCCAGTCTTTTTTTTTTTTTCTGACTGTATAGAGCTTCTCATCTTCAGCTACAAAGAATATAATCAATCTGATTTCGGTATTGACCAACTGGTGATGTCCATGTGTAGAGTCATCTCTTGTGTTGTTGGAAGAGGGTGTTTGCTATGACCAGAGCATTCTCTTGGCAAAGCTCTGTTAGCTTTTGCCCTGCTTCATTTTGTACTTCAAGGTCAAACTCACATGTTAGTTCAGGTATCTTTTGACTTCCTACTTTTGCATTCTAGTCGTGTATGATAAAAAGGACATCTTTTTGTAGTGTTAGTTCTAGAAAGTATGGTAGGTTTTAATGGAACCATTCAACTTCAGCTTCTTTGGTATTAGTGGTTGGGGCATAGATTTGGAGTATTGTGATATTGAATCATTTGCCTTGGAAAGGAACAGGGATTATTCTGTCATTTTTGAGGTTGCACCCAAGTAATGCATTTCTGACTCTTTTGTTGACTATTATGGCTACTCCATTTCTTCTAAGAGGCTCAGAAGGTAAAGCCTTTGCCTGCAATGTGGGAGACCCGAGTTCGATCCCTGTGTCTGAAAGATGCCCTAGAGAAGGGAATGGCAACCCACTCCAGTATTCTTACCTGTAGAATCCCATGGATGGAGGAGCCTGGTAGGCTACAGTCCATGGGGTCGCAAAGAGTTGGACACGACTAAGTGACTTCACTCACTTCACACTTTGAATTGAATTTGTCCATTCCTGTCCATTTTAGTTCACTGATTCCTAAAATGATGATGTTCACTGTTTCTATCTCCTGTCTGAACACTTGCAATTTACCTTGATTCATGCACATAACACTCCAGGTTTCTATTCAAAATTATTCTGTATAGCATTGAACTTTACTTTTGCCACCAAAAACATCCACAACTGGGTATTGTTTTCACTTTGGCTCAGATTTTTCATTCTTTCTGGGGTTATTTATCTGCTCTTCTCCAATAGTATATTGGGCACCTACCGATCTGGGGGAGTTCATCTTTCAGTGTCATATCTTTTTGCCTTTTCATACTGTTCATGGGGTTCTCAAGGCAAAAATGCTGAAGTGGTTTTCCTTTCCCTTCTCCAGTAGACCATGGTTTATCAGAACTCTCCACCATGACCTGTTCATTATGGGTGGCCCTACACACCATAGTTCATAGTTTCATTGAGTTAGGCAAGTTTGTGGTCCGTTAATCTGTTTGGTTAATTTTCTGTGTTAGTGATTTTTCATTCTGTCTGCCCTCTGATGGAAGAGGATAAGGGGCTTGTGCAAGCTTCCTGATGGTAGGGACTGGCTGTGGGGAAACTGGGTATTGTTCTGGTGGGGAAGTCCATGCTTGGTAAGTCTTAATCCAATTTTTTGCTGATGGGTGGGGCTATTTTCTCTGTAGTAGGGATAATGGTAATGGGGACTACTTTAACAGGGACTGCTTTCAAAAGGATTTATGCCTGCATGCTGGGCCTCCCAGAACTTTTGTAGTCAGTGCCCCTGACCACACAGTAGGTCACAGGTGACCCACACTTCTGCCAGAGACTCCCAAGCATACACAGGTAAATCTGGCTCAGTCTCTTGTAGGGTCACTGCTCCTTTCTACTGGGTCCTGAGGCACAAAAGGTTTTGTTTGTGCCTTTCAAGAGTCTCTGTTTCCCCTGTCCTGTGGAAGTTCTGCAATGAATTCCTGCTGACCTTGAAATTCAGATTCCCTGGGGATACTCAGTCCACTTACCCAATCCCCAGGTTGGAAAGTCTGTTATGGGGCCTAGAACTTTCACAAAAGTGTGAGAACTTCTTTGGTATAATTGTTTTTCAGTTTGTGAGTCACTTGGCTGGCAGCTTTATAGTGGACCTAATGGTGACCTCCTTCAAGAGGATTTATGCCACATGCTGTGCCTCCCAGGACTGCTGTTGCCAGAGTCTTTGTCCCTGAAGCAGCCCACTGTTGACTCATGCCTCAGCAGGAGACCCTCAAACACTCAAAGGCAGTTCTGATTCAGTCTCTTGTGGGAGTCACTGCTCCTTTCCCTCAGTCCTGGTGCACACAAGGTTTTGTTTGTGCTCTCCAAGCATCTCTGGTGGGTATGAGGTTTGATTTTAAATGCAATTGTGCCTCTCTTACCATCTTTTTGTGACTTCTCCTTTGCCCTTGGTCGTGGGGTTATGTATTTTTTGGTGGGATCCAATATGCTCCTGTGGATGGTTATTTGGCAGCTAGTTGCAATTTTGGTATTCTTGCAGAAGATGAGCTCACTTCCTTCTACTCTACCATCTTGCATTTCTTGAGAAGAATTCAAAGATATGCATTAACTTGTTCTGTATACCCCTTGAAGAGGATCTAAGACTTTGTTTTATTGTCACGCTATTGTCTCTTGCCTGCTTTCCATTTCTGCATTCCCTCATTTTCCTAATTGGTAACTGGTTTCTTATTCATAGAAAATGGCTTTAGTCCCATATTCCAGAGAGCAGAATTCTCAGTTTCTTTTATTAGCATATGAAAATTTATCATAAGCTTTTATATTGACTGGATATTTTCACTTAAGATGAATAATAGTAATTAAAACTGTAAAATATCACTTTTCAACTTTGTGATACTCAATCTTCATAGTGAAGCAATATGAGAAATTAAGTTTAGTATACTTTTCATTCTAAAAATATAGATTAGTAAATATGAATGGACACAATGAACAATTTAAGATGGAAGAAGTTCAATTTGGAAGTATTATCCAATTGGACTTAACCAGAATTTATTAATTTTTTCCAAACTCTCATTCTTAAAACATGTATTGAGAGTCTAATAAGTGCCTTGAAAGAAAAGTGAAGGTGAAAGTGATGTTGCTCAGTCGTGTCCAACTCTTTGCAACCCCATGGACTGTAGCCTACCAGGCTCCTCTGTCCATGGGATTTTCCAGGCCAGAGTACTGGAGTGGGCTACCATTTCCTTCTCCAGGGGATCTTCTGACCCAGGGATTGAATCTGGGTCTCCTGCATTGCAGACATACACTTTACCATCTGAGCCACCAGGGAAGCCCAATAAGGGCCTTATATTGGGCCAGATAGAAGCATAATAATTTGCCTTGGGATCTGGCATGTTATTGGAACAGGAGAGAATATTTCCAACAGAATTTTATGTTTTTTGTCCCCCAAATGATTAAAAACTACTGTGGGAATGCTGCTATGAATGATAAAAAATAAACACTTTTATGGAAAGAAAATAATTTTTACAAAAACAATTCTATTTTGGATTTTCAATTCTCTTTGGATTTTAAAATAGAAAAGTATATGAGTGTAAATGCAAGAGATATATGGTCAATACTGATCAGTGTGGAAACAAGAATGATAACTTAGGCTTAAGATAACTAAAATAAATAAATAATAATAGAAAAATCATGTTTATTTTAAAATTGAATTTTAAAACTTATAATTCAATTAGCTAGGTAATGATCTTACCTTCACTTTTTTAAATACCTGCAGAAATACATGAAAAGAAAACTTACAAACATTTCTAAAAGATTAAAATGTCAAAGAAAATCAACACAAATAACTGTTGTCCTAAAATATTTACCTAATTAGAAAATGCTTTTCATCCTTCCTCAGTTTATCCCAAATTAAGATAGAAATTTAATCATTGTTACAACCATACATTCAATTGGATTGACTAATATGCTGTTAGTACTAATTTATATTCTTAAATTTTTATAATTTATATTCTTTTCTTTCCCTATGTTTAGCCAAAAATAATGCACAAAAAATAAGCTTTCTATGGATATAAAATTGTTTACTAGTAATTCCCTGACTATTTTTAAATTCCTTCTCCTGCAGCATAACAGATAGTCTGGATCCCCTTCCCTTCAAGACCTCTGTGACTTTAGGTATGCATCTTTAAGGGATACAGAGCACAGCCTCACAAGTACACTTTCTAATGACTAGCAGGTGGGAATGGTTCCTTCCCCAATACCACTTTTTTTTTGCCCATCATACATCACTGGGGAGTTCAACTTTTATTTAAATTTTGTGTAGATAGAGAAGAGAGATTTCTAGGATCTTTTTTTTTATTATTGTAGCAATTTTTTGTCTGTCCCACACATCTAGAAATGTTAAATATTACAGGTGCTAATTAAAAATTATCTTTTATTCTAGCTTATTATATTTTGTTTGCTCAAGTATAAAATTTGATGTATCTGTAAGAATATATATATATATATTTTTTTTTTAAAGCTAACCCTTAAACTGTGTACACTTTGTGGAGGGAGAAATTGCAAAGAAGATGTTCTTCATTTAGAGACACTTTTCCCAGTTGACATATTTTGATTTGGGTGAAATTATGATATTATCTGTATCAGAAAGGACAAAAATGGAGGGGGAAACGTGTTGGAAAGTCCTTATTTCCAAAGCTATATACTTAGATGTAAAAACGTTGACTATACTATAGAAAAATCATAACTATTATTCCAGAGATAAATATAACATTTTCCTCTAAAATAATGTTGTGAGTATTTTTGGATTGATTATTGACAATCAAATAGTTGCAATTGAAAATTTTATTTTGTTTATTTTCATTCCCAAATTATTGCTGATGAGATATATGCAACGAGTCTGATTTAACCCAGCTTGGACCTTGTACCAATGCAAGAGCATGGCTTCTGGGAGGCTCTAAAATGACATTTCCACAAATGTCACTGTGTGTGTTCCCAGTGAATGGAGGATGACTGACTGGAATGAGAAGCTGATTTAATTAACCTCAAGAGTGTTTATGCTAGCACAGTTAAAAATAATTCATCATTATAAAAGACACTGGGAGGAACAAAGGAGAACTGTAGTCCACCACAAAGAAGCTAGTGGTTTCCTGGAGAGAGATTATAGTTCTGGGGACTTACTTGCTAAAAGAAAATATTAGAGAACAATATGACACAGACAATTGCTATGTTGAAAATACACTTAACAGCTAGTAGGAAGAGTAACTCTCTAGGTCAGCTCACTTTGTTGAGGACAGCTTTATGTAGGAAGCTATACTTGTGATTTTCTTTGAAAGAAGGAGTGGAGTCAGATTTTTTTTTTTTTTTTTTAAGGGCAGGATCTTATCTTATAGATAAGAGGAGAGAGAATTCTAAAATTTACCTTAGGTGTTACCTCCTTCTTTTCCTGACTTATGCAGGCTGAGATAAATCTATTCAAATTCTCCCATAGCAGATTTCTTATCTGTAGTATACACTGCCATGCAATTAGGTAATTTCTGTCTCAAAATTTGACTGGGAGCACCATGAAGACAAAAAGGTAATGCTTTAGTCTGTATTTTTAATATTAAGCAGAGTGCCAGGTACGTCTTCCTTAAATGTAAGCTGTTTGGCTAGCTGGTTGGCTGGCTAGTTGACTGACTGGATGGACAGATGGATGGATAAGCAGATTGGATGGATGGATTGGTGGTTGGATAGATATGTTCTAAAGTCATATATGAATAAATATCTATGGAGTTATAACAATTGTGAGTGAAATGTCCTGTCTGAAACAGTATGTGTTTGGGTGGCTTAATATGGATATATTTCATTGTATGAAGGTGACATCTCTTTATGGATTATCTCAGAGGCCTGGGAGATGAGTCTGCAGCTGACCTGAAAAGCTTTGGGAAAGTCACTGAGAACTCTTAGGAGAGTGGCCTCTCAGAATTAGTAATCTGGGCTGACTGAAAGGACTTGATGAGAGCAACTGCAGTATTCTGGGCATAGAGTGATGAGTTAGTTCATGGACCAAAGGAGTGACAGTTAGTATGTAGCATTTCAGGCAAGTCCTAAAAACTCAAAGTAAAGGATCTCCAAGAAATTTACATGTGTATTATAATGGCAATGAAAAAGAGGGAAGAGTCAGGATCCAACCAAAATCTTGAGATTGGACTATTGGGAAATGACAAATTATTGGCAGATTTGAAAATTTGGAAAAAAAAAAATTTGCTTGAGAGATACTTGTAGTAAATAAGCTGTGCTCTGGACCTATGGTGCACAGTAAACAATGCATTTTAAATAATGTCCTTTAATATAGGCAACAAAGGCCAGTCATGGCCCACATTATTAGAAGAATTAAGATGACTTTTCCACTTACTCACAAAACATCCTTTTCTCCCATTGCCTCCTCACCCCAAACCCCCAACATCCTAATTTTGCAGTCTTGATGTCAGCTAAAATACCAGTTGTTTTCTCTGGGTTATTAGTTGGAGTTTTTATCCATCACAGTGATATGTTCACTGATTACTGAAGGCACAAGCGTCATCAAGCCTCAAAAGAATATTTCAATACTTAGGGAAACTCATGACAGGATAGTCCTTAAGGAAATATTATCAATATTACCAAAATTATTGCAAAGATAGTTATTGTCATTATTATCTTTGACCTCTAATAGCATATAAAGTAACTCTAAGTTCCTAGTCTATAATAAAAAAAGAGTCTGTCTGAAAATATTACTTGAAACTCAAAAATAGTAAATAGAAATGTGTTCTTTCTATAATAAACCAATAGGTTTTCTTCTTAGCTAGCTGTTTTTTCAAGTATTTTCCTTTCATTAATATGATACTTTTAATATATGGTCTAATTTATCTTTATTAAGCCTCAATTAAACCCCTCATTCAGTTTATTTGATGTAGTGTTTTCAAAACTGAGTGTGCTTTTATGCATATTGCCAAAATATGTCTGTACATAGAATTTCAAAGGTTTTCTTTTTACAATAAGATTTTTCACCTGTCCTCTTAACTCAGTCTCTTTAATCCTAGGATTAACCTAGCTACAATTCTCTAATCTTTTCTTTAAAACATTGCAGTGTTTTTTTGCAATGGAGTGAAAAGGTGAAAGCAAGGTTCCAATTAGGGCCTGTCCCTTACAATGTGAAATGCAGCATTCATTCAGTTTATCTTACACCTACATGAGGTTGTACACACTCATTGCTGCACCTGGCTGTCTCTGGGGATGTAGTTGGAGTTCTGAAGTTCTGAGTCATCAAAAATTCACTTCTTTAGCTGCTTCTCACAAAAATATGAATTTCTGGTGTTAGGTCATCCATGCTGCTGCTGCTGCTCCTGAGTCGCTTCAGTCGTGTCCGACTCCCTGCAACCTGAGATGGCATAAATATGCATAAATCAGGGTACAGGTTTCCACATCTCAAATCCACCATCTTCTTAGACTTGAATTTGTGTCTATTTTGACTTGAAAGTTTCCTTTCTAAGCAGCCAGGAACTAAATTTCCCACTTGCTTTTGATTTTCTTCTTAACTGGCTAAGGAGAGGAAAAAAAAAAAGTCTATTCACCCAAAGTATTACCAAATTAGGGCCTAATTGCTGTGCAGTAACTAGACGATTAAACTGTAAATGACTATGGTTAGGTTCATATGAGAAGAAAGTAAGATTTTTGTAGTTTCCTAAAACTGACAGAAATAAGTCAAATATAGTGTCCCTAAAAGTATTTTTTCAGTGTATGATAATATGAATTAGTGATTTGGTAAAAACACATGCAAGATAAGGATCTAATCATATTTTCTTGTCTTGCAACATTAAACTTAATCCATTAAATACTCAAGTTTTACGAATTATTAATATAAGATGACTTGTATTCACTTCATTTTTTCAAGTAATTTGATAACCGATTAGCTTTCTGTTTTTGCTTGATTGAGTTTTGTAAACTTCATGTACTTGGTATTTATAAAGAACTACAGTAAGAAACAAACAGAGAAAAAAGAATTCAGTCCTGATCCTCTCATATATATTTTATTGGAAATAAAATATAAAAGTGTTACACACAAAGGAATATTATTATTAGTAGTAGTAGCATTTTGCAAAAAGAAAAAAATCATGAGTAAATTTCTTGAGAAAAGTTGCATTAGTATGGGCAGATTCTTCTGACATATATGCATAATATGTGGTGATTCTTCCCAGTTATATTCCTTAAAACATTAGTAGTTTTAAGGAGTATAAACATTATCTCTCTTTTTAGTTAACAGATCTTGCTATCAGAGTGAAGGAAAAAATGCTTTAATTAATTGCATGATCATTCTTCCATCAATAAGTTTTCATGCAAGATAACGTTTAGGTGAAATGTTAACTTTCTAATTTTAGGGCCCAACTCTCTAGCTGTATTTTAGGGGCTCTTTTATTTTGTTTCCTTCCACCTATTAATTATAAAATATGTTATTGATTGTTTTATAAACACATTTTATATGTCTACTTTTTTAAAAATAATTTTATGTCAGAAGGTTAGAATAAAAATTAAGAAATTCTAGTTTTTAGGTCCATAGTTGTACTAGATTAAAAAATTTCCAGCATTTAACTGATTCTATTATTTTAACCTTTCTGATATGACAGTCATCATAAACATTGTTTCATTTTATATGAACATACTTCTTGATCTTCAGTCATTTTCCTGGAGAATCAAGACAAAATTTGCATTCACATGTTTCACCCTGAGTATAGAATCTGCTTTAACCTGTGTGATAGGAGGCTAGCAATGCCCTTTTCATATGTAGCATGGATCTTCCAATATATCTTTTAAGTCCTTGTAAGAACTTTTGATAGTTTAATTTCTTTCAAGTGTACCTCATTTTAGTCAGTCAGTTCAGTCACTCAGTAGTGTCCAACTCTTTGGACTGCAGTATATCAGGTTTCCCTGTCCATCACCGACTCTCAGAGTTTACTCAAACTCATGTCCTTTGAGTCAGTGATGCCATCCAACCATCTCATCCTCTGTTGTCCCCTTCTCCTTTCACCTTCAATCTTTCCCAGCATCAGGGCCTTTTCCAATAAGTCAGTTCTTCGCATCAGGTGGCCAAAGTATTGGAGTTTCAGCTTCAGCATCAATCCTTCCAATGAATATTCAGGACTGATTTCCTTTAGGATGGACTGGTTGGATCTCCTTGCAGTCCAAGGGACTCTCAAGAGTCTTCTCCAACACCACAGTTCAAAAGCATCAAGTCTTCGGCTCTCAGCTTTCTTTGTAGTTCAACTCTCACATCCATACATGACTACTGGAAAAACCAGAGCCTCGACTAGACAGACCTTTGCTGGCAAAGTAATGTCTCTGCTTTTAGGTTTTATACATCATTTTAAGTTTTCTTTTTTTCCTACCTACCCTTCAAAATTTCAATTAGGAATTATTTTTAACAGAATTACTGTATACATTGAGATACAGTGCTTATTTTATTATTTTCCCTTGTCTTCTTTTTTTTTTTTAATTTCCACATGTGTATTTTGTCTTTAATACAAGTGCTGAGTGTCTTTAATATAAGATTAAATGCTGAGTTGTCAAGCTTATCAAATTTCACCTACTCTTTTTCTAAGGTTACCACCTGGATGCTGGGATAAAACTTTGCTAATGAACTTCCTGTTTCAAAAATAAAAAGACACAGGTGTTTTTACTTACAACAAAGACAGAAGTACATACTTACAGGACTTGCATCCACCCCCAATCGTACATATTTCTCTTCTAATATCTACCTGTTTGGGTTATGTTCATCTGAAACAAATAGACTGCCTGATACTTCTCCAGCAGAGATGGTTTTACTCAGTGGAATTGAAATTTGCTGTCTGTAGCCATGACAAGCCACATCCAAGTCCCAGCACAGATGGGGAAAGAGAACGCTTTTATACAGCTGAAAAGGACATTGGAAGGGCTCTAGTAAAAAGAGTCCATGGCTTTTGATTAGCTGGGTTATTGCCAGGAAAAAAGAGAAATGTTTCTTTTTCCTGTTAGGTTGGACTATCTTTGCAGGGTATGAGAGCTCTCCCTTCCAATTTCCCAACTCTATTTAATTGAGGTTTCTGTTTATTAACTTTTACAGGTGTTATAATTCTTTCTAATATGCTAATATTTTCAAAAATTTAAACACTGTAGTTTTACAAACTATTTTTTGTTTTAGCACAACTAAGTTTCAATGAAATTCTCATTATAGTTGTTCCACTCTGACTCCATTTCTTATAAAAAATTTTTTAAAATGTCTTCTAATGCATAACATTCTTGGCAGGGGGACAAAAAAAGTCTTATTAGGAGAAAGTAAAATAATTTTTTCCTGTGGAAGCTTTCTAATAGTTAAAACTCATAACTTCATTTTCTGTGCCTCTGAGCTACACTATGTAGAAGTCAGTCCTGGTAAGTTATAATTAGACATGTGGGATAATTCTAATGATGTCTTACAACTGATGAAATCAGTCTCAGCCCTGTCTACCACTTGATTACCATGGAAACCATTGCTGGCCAACCGAGTAATTCTGATCAAAAGGAATTATTGTTAATCCTCCTAGTGTATGTTGGATAGGGATTTGCACAGCTTTTGTTCAAGTTTCTTGTGGAGGCTGAAAGGTCCAGTAAGGGTAAATATTAATTCTTAATGTGCTGGAGAGGAAGAATGGCTTAGTCTCTGTGGGGCACAACTGGCTCTTGGTAAATCAGATATTAACAGATTATAGGATCAGCCTTGCACTACCCAGGGATTAGAGATAAACAGGTGAATTTGTAGAGGAGGAAAATAATTTCTAAAGCTGACTTAAACCAAGGCATTGCCTTGTAAAATTGGAATTTAAACAAGGAAGAAGGTGCCAGAAATTTGAAATTTGTTCAATAACATTTAGGATAATTTCCAAGAAACTAGATGATAACAGTGAACACTTATTTTCCTCCTTTGATATGTGTGTATATGAGATATGGAGGGTGATGATCAAATGTTAGTGATAAGAGGCACAGCACTGTCTAAAGATGGTTTTTATGTATTTTTCTAAACATTACTATATTATATTATGTACTTCAAAGACCCTTAAGAGGGTAGCTCTCATTTAAGTGTTCTTATCTCATTCAAATGCAAATCCCCCCAAATAAAATAAAATTAAAAATTGTGAAATCAGAGTTGAAATAATATATACTGCCAAGAACTGAAGACAAACTCTTAATTAAAAGACTCATCATGTAAACTCATGTCATGTAAAATTGTGACAAAAGTCATGTGTCTTCCAGACTTGCAGTTACATTCCAAACTAAAAAAAAAAAAAAAAGACAAAATATGAAGATCAGCACTGCTAGTTGCATTAACATTTTGTCATTATTCATCATGAACATTTTAAAACTCCTTTGTCTTATTAGTTTGTTTGAATTATAATGAGTATGTAGAAGCTAGAGTAACAGTAACAGAAGAACTAATTCACTCAGAACAATGGAAATTTAGAACCTTATAAAATGTCACATTTTTAAAAATATTATCCCAGCATTTAAAAAGCTACACCTTTTGACCAGTTGAGGCCCATTGTCAATGCCAACTAAAAAAGGTTTCTGCTTGTTAGCCAAGGGATGAATGAGTTGATTTTGAAGTGCTCATTTGTGGCTTTGTCTTAAATCTGTTTATTTTATGAAAGATAAGATAAAACAAAATTAATATTTTCTGAATTCTATTTTGGCCACTCTGACTTTGCATGTTACTTATTGTATTTCTTATCTGTTTTAGTTTTCTGATGTGTGTGGTTAACCTCATGCTTTGTTCTTGCTTTGGCATTCAGTCAGGGATTGAATTGGTACCTGTGGCATGTGATTTGGGATTGCCCTAATGAAATGTGTTAATTTCCTTAGCTGTGTAAACTGAAAAAGGAAATATCATGTAAATATACCTGAAATTAGGACCTACCACTTACATATTTTCCTAACTTAATAAAGTTAATCATGAAAAGTAAATTATGTGTATTTAATATGTATTTCCTCACTGGTAAAATCCAAAGAACCTGAAAAAAAAAATGTTATGATGCTATTATGTGATATGAGAGTCCAAACAATTTTAAAAGCAAATTAATCATTTGTTATGAAATTAATACTTTATGCTAATAACATATTTAAAATTCACACCAAAATTATTTAGATCAGATTAGACTAAAAAACAACAAACAAAGTGCATTTCTTCTTTAAGGCAATTAGAATATTTCTTACTCTAGGCTGAAATCTAAAATTTATTCATTTGAATGGTTAATTTATTTTACATATATTAATAATTGATTCCATTTTTTCGGAAGAGGTCATCTGTTCATCATCATAGAATTATTTCATTATATTCTTTTTCAGTAAAAAGAATGCTGGTCCATGACCTTGTCAACAAGAAGGAGGAATGGGTTTTGAACATTCCTCCAACTAATTACTTACCCGACCTAACATTAATATAATGATCAGACTATGCTATTTTAGTATCCCTTTTCTCTCATTCTTCTATAAAAGTGCATTTATATACACTGAAAATTCTCCAAGGAACTTTGTGGCAGTCTCTAACCTTCATTTACTTTTTGACACAGCCATTGCAAGGTACTCACAGGAGAACCAAAGCTAACTGCTATAGGTAACAATCACTTTTGACACAGAAGGTTTTTCACTAGACAAGAAACTTTGTAGAAGCGGGAGGTAGAATCCCCCCATTCTTTTATATGGTTGGAAAATATAACATATGTTATTATACTAGATACATTTGTCTAACAACTAGTTTAAATTAGGAATCCAGGTAGATTATTCTGAAATGGGATTCAAATTTCCTATTTGTATACATCATCTGACAGCTAGGTATAATCTTAAAATGTATAAAGATATGACTTTAAGATTTATAATGTAGAAACCCAGAAACACTATAGTAGCTAAGAAATGTAGTGCTGAGATGTCATAAACATGTGCTGCTTTTACCCTATTTCTTAGTTATACTTGTGGTGTTTTTCATTATTCACCAAAGATTACTCTTTTCTTGTCTTAATTCATAAAATAAAAGCACCAATTTAATAAAATATAAAGTAATATATTTAATAAAAATATAAAGTAATAAAATATAAATGTAAAGGAACCAGCCAATTGATGATTTTAGTTCTAAAGATCATTATTTTAAAGTTAGTTTATTAACTTTGGAAACTCATTCCTTATGTTTAGGAATTACAAAGCAAACCAATGTGGTTAAAACACTCTATGCATGTACTTTAAAGTATCTTTTAACAATTGTTATTTCTGATGGGAGAATTTACTTTGTACTTTAACTGCTTTGCAAATATACATATTCAAAATAAAACATTTTTTTGCTTCAATGTATTTTGAGGTGGTTGTCCTAATAATTTCCCTCTCTTCTTTCAAAACACAAAAATTAAAAAAAAAAAATCAGTCTCGCGAGTTTTCATTGATTCGAGAATACATCATTTTTCTCTAGTTTTGGTGGATAATTTGTGAAAACACTGGTGATATTCAGACTTGTTAATGCAGCTCGTCTCCCTGCACGGTAGAGAGAGTGCTTCATCTGCCAGAGCTCTTACAAAGATAACACACTTCACTTGCTGGTAAAGTCGCATTCGAAAAGTGGTTTTAATGTTCTAGAGATGTAAATGGGGTGTATGGTAGAGTGGCAATAAAAAAGCAATTTCATTTAGGAAAACTCATTTCTTAGTGTATATCCTGTGAAGGGATATTGTTTGATTAAAATAAAAGACATTAAAATTCAATAAAGACAGAACTATCATGGTTGAAGGAAGTTGAGTCATTTTAAAGTTAATTATGCTTATGGTTAATCTTGTGAATGTGCAGCTAATATACGTGGTGCAAAATCTGTATGTTTTCATAAAATTATATTTTGAAATAAGATGAGTAAAATTCTGTTAGACACATTGAGAAATATGCTGACAAGGAGAACACGTGGAAGAAAAGAAACACAAATAAGAGTAAGACTATGAAGACCACCTTACAAAAAATTTTAAAAAGTCTGAAAATAATGTTGTTAGATACATTTGTCAAGCTTGTACATTTAGTGAAAGAAGAAATGCAACAGGGTTTATTACCCAGCTTGTAGAAGACCTTGTCTATCAGAGCCCCTATTCCTCCCTGTTGTTAACCATGTGCCTCTAAATTTGATTTCATACTTTTCTGAACTTATTTTCTCATTGTAAGTTGGAGCTAATGATATCTGTTCTGCGTATATCACATTGCAAAGAATATAAAAATATTATATTGACTCTAGAATTACATAGTTTCTTTAAAATATTTTATTAATAAATGTATAATATTCATTATAGAAACTGGTTTAACTTTTGAAGTCTGCAGCCAAAATCATTTCCACACATGAAGCACAAATTGATTATAAAATAAGCAATGGCCTGATTTCTTTTGGCAATGGTTTAGACAGTTTCCTCTATAATAAAAGTGGCAGTGACATCAGAGTTGGCATACATGCCTCCTAGATCAAAAAATAAAGGCATAAGGGAAAATCTGAGATGTTCTTTCATGATTAACCTGCAAAATTTACTCAATTGCTACTGTACTGGCTTGAGTTGGCCAGCATACAGAATATAGAAATGCGTCTTTACAAACTGTCTGATGGATGAACTCACATCACGTGGAGTGAAATTAATTTCTATCTTCCACCCAATGTAAAGAACTATGCCTCAATTATGTCACATGTTTAAGAAGGCTTATTGTTTTTTTCTCCTAAAACACCTAGGTTTTTTTTTTATCATTTATAATACAAGATTAGTTCAAGGCAAACTTTAATATGTTAAACAAATATAAATCTGAGGTATTAAGGATAAAGTATAATTTTACAAAGTATAAAGAGCTGTAGAATTAAATACTGAAATTTTCTACTAATCCTTTATTTATTCTTCTAATACATAGAGCTGTGGCAGTATTTTAGGAACACAAAATAAATGTGAATCTCACAAAAGCCACGGACAAATTCAGGGAATATAGTGAAAAACTAAAAGAGTTCTGTTCAGTTGCTCAGTCGTGTCTGACTCTTTGTGACCCCATGAACTGCAGCACGCCAGGCCTCCCTGTCCATCACCAACTCCCGGATTCCACCCAAACCCATGTCTATTGAGACGGCGATTCCATCCAAGCAGCTCATCCTCTGTCATCCCCTTCTCCTGTGCCCTCAATCTTTCCCAGCATCAGGGACTTTTCAAATGAGTCAGCTCTTTGCATCAGGTGGCCAGAGTATTGGAGTTTCAGCTTCAACATCAGTCCTACCAATGAACACCCAGGACTGATCTCCTTTAGGATGGACTGGTTGGATCTCCTTGCAGATGTGTATACAAAAATTTGTGTAATTTATAGGATCCCTTGAGGCCTAATACCATGAATACATTGCATGAACAGTATCATGAACAAGGGGGCCTTATTTTGAAAAAGCCCTAACAGGAATCTCCTAATAATAGTAAAAACACCATTGATAACAGCTGAGCTGCCACCATTTATTGACTATTCACTGAATAAGAAGCAGTGTGTGTGTGTGTGCACGCGCGCCCGCCTGCGCTCAGTCATGTCCAACTCTTAGCAACCCATGGACTATAGCCCACTAGGTTCCTCTGTCCATGGGATTTTTAAGGCAAGAATTTTGGAATGGGTTGCCATTTCGTCCTTCAGGGGATCTTCCTGACTCAGGGATTGAAACTGTGTCTGTGCCTCCTGTATTGGCAGGCAGATTCTTAACCACTGCTCTACATGGGAAGACCAAGAAGCTGCATACTTTACTGTATTTATTTATTTGTTAATCAACTAAACAAATATATTATTATTAACCACATTTCATAGGTGAGATAAATAAAGCCTACAACGTACAACAAATTTTGTCCCAAGTTTATGCAGATAAGAAGGGATTGTGTCGAATAAAACTCCAACAAACTATGGGAAATGAATCAAAGAAATTGAACACATGATGTTGGGCTAGGAATGAACAATAGAGACCTTCCTAAGGATAATAGCAAGGTACAGTATGAAAATTCAGGAGGGAATTATTTTTGCATCCTGTGATAAGCCATACTCTTTTTACAGAATTTCTATAAAAATGTTTCTCTGTGACTTTGGATTTCAACCAGATCCATTTACTTTGTTTAGGATCAAATTATCCAGATTATAAACATAATGGGGGTGTATTGGACCACATTTTTCAATATTGGGAAGAGTTATCCTTTCTCACTTTCTTTCACTAGTCATAGCTATCTTTGCTTACTGGGTTGACTTCAGGGCTAGTATTAGGGTATGCTTACTGCTACAACAACTCCAAATCTCAATAATGAGTCACAGAACCATTCATTTCTTCCTGTATCACTGTCAAGAGTAGGTCAGAGATGAGGTTCTTTGTTGTCGTACAATTTGTTAGGTCTTAGTCACCTCTCTTGATCTTTTGAATCTGCCAGACAAGGAGAGAGAGAGAGATAGAGGAAGTTTATGCTGCATGTTTACAAATTGGGTCTGCAGGTGGTGAATAGCACTCCTGTACACACTGCATTGATCACATCAGTCACATACCTGCTATCCACCGAGAGAGAATGAGAATTATTTTCTTGATGTATGCACAGAAGAAGAAGGAAAATCGTTCTGTAAATAATTAACCAGTCTCTGCCATTTTGTCTAAGAGTTGTTTACTGATTCAAATAAGCTCTGCAATAGCATTACTCCCTTACTAGTGTCTAAATGACGTGTGATGTGAATTCCCAATCATTTCAGATAGAATGATTTCCCTCCGAGGTCAAACTGGCCAAGATGCTTATTTTTAAATACACTTTGTTGTTGTTGTTGAACTATCATAGAATTAAATAAAAGTATACATATCCTAACAATACTTTCATAAGCTAAAAAAAAAAAATCATATAAGCAGAACCCAGATCAAAAAACAGAATATTACCTACCTCTAGAATTCCATCTGGGGCTTCCTTCCAGTTCCTTTTTAGTGCATGTCTTTTGGTGCACATATGTACGTAAATACAGACATAAGAGTAGAATTGTGGGGCATAAAATATATATATTTTTTTTTTTAGTTTTAGCATATATTGCCAAGCTAAACAATATTCCAAAATTGTTATGCCAATTTACACTCCCGCCCACAGTACATTAGACTTCTGGGTGTGCCACATCTTTTCCAATCGTTGGTATTTACGGGGTTTTTTGTTGTTGTTGTTATTCCAAACAGCCATTCTTTTGAAATGTAAATGACTTCATTGCAATTTGATTATATTTTCTTGATGGCTAACATTATTAAATACCCTTTCAGCTACCACGTTTCCTGATTTATGTAAGAATCCCACTCAAGTGTTATTTTTTTCTATTGATTTTCAAAGTATAATGTGAAAAATGTAGAAGCGACCTTTATGTTTTTACCATTGTTGTCAACACGATGAGAATGCAGGAATTATGTATAGAGTGATACTACAGTCTAGATTTCAGCTTTTTCACTGTGGAGTAAAGTGAGTATAGGGAACTGATCCATTTGATCACAAGTCCTCTGTGCAAACCAAAGAGAATCACCTATTGTCTATTCTCATGAAGAACTGACTCATTGCAAAAGACCCTGATGCTGGGAAAGATTGAAAGCAGGAGGAGAAGGGGACGACAGGTGATGAGATGGTTGGATGGCATCACTGATGTGATGGGCATGAGTTTGAGTAAGCTATAGGAGTTGATGATGGACCCAGGGAAGCTTGATGTGCTGCAGTCCATGGGGTCACAGAGTCAGACACGATTGAGCGACTGAACTGAACTGAACCACAATTTGACAGGAAAAAGTTTTTATCATGACTTTTTTGTAATTCATAAATGTGTAGTTTCTGGAAAAATGTTCATTTTGAAGAAATACATAAGAAAAGTTCAGCACACTACTGAATGAAAATTGCTCATGAAAATTTCTATCAATTTGACTTTAAAAAGATTGCAATAACATAAAATAAATTAAAAACATTGCAATCATATGTTATATTTAAGTTTAAGTAATTTAAAAGAAGGAAGCTTAATCCTGTGTTATTTTTATGTCAACAATTATGACATTTAATTGAGATTAAGTCATACTCTAGACTTCCAAAGTCAACTCAATGTGGAAAAAATGACCTCAGAAAGTAAATTTAGTATACCAAACTATGTTCAGAAAGAGTTCAGGACATAGAGAGAAGTAGAATTTGACAATTCAGAAGCAAAGACAAAAAAACTAAAATTATTTTTGCCAAACAAAGATAGATTAAAACTTTTGGAAGTTTCCAGAACTACAGAGATTATGGTCACCCTCTAAACACTTAATTTAAATTAAAATAATATAAACCCATAAAACAAACATGAGAAAATTCAGCAAAATGAGATTTATTCTTATGGTTACTAGGCAATGATTTTTTAAAGGATCAAATTGTTTTGTAAAATAATGCTCTAGCTTTGTTTGCATCCTAATACTGCTAAATATAATACCTGTGAACCATTAGGATGAACAGTGAGACAAAATCCCTGACATCTAGGCTACCAAGATAATACCAAAAAGTCAGAGCACTAGACAGAGGCATTTCCTGTCCCCAGCCCTTGTTTCCCATTATTAATCTTCAAGTCTGGTCTGCCTTTAGCTATGGGATTCTAATACAGGATTTCTCATTTTAGTTGTTCAGTTTTTTGTGAATATCTGAAGATGATTAAAACAGAAACATTTTCTCATCCACTATTAAAGACAGTATTATTCTCAGGCCATATATAGTGTCTCTAGTCTCCATTTTTGTCATTTTTAAGTAAGTTTTAATGAATATTATGTGAAAATTCTTTGCTGTATATAATATCAAAGCCTTAGCATGTGAGTGAACATGAAATGAGTTAATCTTAGGAAAGGTATTAATATATATTAAAGTATTATCACTGCTTTAAAATACTAATGACTTTCATGCACCGAGTTGTCTCATGTGATAAGAAAGCAATTAGCATACTACCAATCCAAATATTATGATAAGCGCTTTATATAGAATTACCAGCTTTGATAAAACTCTGGTAGTTTCCATTTAATAACTAATTCATTTGCTCTAGATAAAGTACTAATACCCACTACGGACATGGCATTTAAGGAGTCATGTATCCTGTTCATCTTTTTCCAAATATATTTCCACTTAAAAGGAGCAAAAGAGCTAGATAGTGAGAGTTGCTTATCTACAGACAGCCAAAATAATTTCACTTTATTTAATACTTTAATCACAAATAATAATTAATTTTACAGCTACTTTTCCAGACTGAATTCTATCATTTACCCAAAAATATCTGGGAATGTAACTTATAGGGAAAAAAAGAGCAGTTTTCCCAAGCTATATAATAAATCCTTTAACTTTCATCCTTTCCCTGAAATAATCTCCACTTGTGATTTCCACACTCTGATCATCCTTCTAGTCTTAAGTCAAATTTCACTTCCAACTCAGCCTGTTCTGATTTCTAGGCAGTTAGATATTCCCTTCCTTGGGCTTTCCTAGCACATTTTCATATTCTATTATAGCATTTTACATTATTATTGAGTTATTTTATACATCATTCTCCTTTTCAGTATGACTCATAGACCCCTAAGTGTTATGGCATATCATGGAGAGGTTCATAGGTTTCGTTTTTATAATTTGATGTTGAAAAAATAGTTTAAAAATGAACATTATTTTCAGTTCATATGCATGCTATTTTAAATCTACATGTATCCTAAGTTCATGGGATTTTTTTTTAAATGATGACATTTTTTACTACAACGTTACAGATTTCTTGACCTTTTTCATTCTTTTATTGAGTCAACAAGCATAGATCATTCATGTGCTACACACTGATTTCTACTAATGAGGGAACAGTGAACAAAACAGAGAAATTCTCTACTTTAATATACCTTACTTTAGAGCCATGAAAAGCAGAACTAAACAAATGAGTATGTGACATGTAATGTCAACCCAAGAAATGCACAGAGCCTTTTCATTTCATTTGAACTGACCTTCCACTGAGGAAATACTGAAATTCCACTGAGAATAAGAATGAAAATTACCTGATATGTTGTATTTCCTATGTAAAATCCAGAATGCTTAAAGATGTTCAAATGTCCCATGTATTTGTCAGTTTAAAGAGAGCTGGAGAGACTCATGTGAAGACATGTCATTAAAAATGAACCAGTGTCACCTAGTATCAAACTGACTTCCTTACAGATTTTGATACAATTTTTGAAATTGCCAGCCACTTTCACAGACTATCTTATCATTTGTATTTTATATATCCCTACTTTTCATATACACTTTAAATTAAATTTGTATTGGATCCAACTTTATCAACATTATTGTATTTTACTCTTAGGTCTAGAAAATTAATTATTGCATCTTGACCATAGACAATATCTATCCATCTGCTGTACTGGTTTCAAGCAAAATTTTCAAAATAAATGTCAGTTAACATCATTGAAATAAAGATCCATTTGTGAAAGTCTAACTAACACTCTCTCAGTTTTCATCAGGGAAAATACTTATTTGCTTAGCAATGTAATTTAATACTACATTTACAAAAGGAGAGACTTCTACTTTGAAAGTATAATAGAAACCAGCAAAATATACTTGATTTCATTTAAATATGGGAAAACTTTAATAGAACCAATGTTTAAATGGTATTTTTAATATCTGACATATTAACTAATAGAGTGGGATATTTAATATCAGGTTGCAAGAATTATCGGAGAAGGCAATGGCACCCCACTCCAAACTCTTGCCTAGAAAATCCCATGGACAGAGGAACCTGGTAGGCTGCTGTCCATGGGCTTGCTAAGAGTCGGACATGACTGAACGACTTTCCTTTCACTCTTCACTTTCATGCATTGGAGAAGGAAATGGCAACCCATTCCAATGTTCTTGCCTGGAGAATCCTAGGGACGGCGGAGCCTGGTGGGCCATCTATGGGGTCGCAGAGTTGGACACGACTGAAGTGACTTAGCAGCAGCAGCAGCAAGAATTATAATATTGCAGTTGATTGAAACTCTGTTTATCAACTACTATAAATGAATGCATAGGATATTTAAATGAATCCATTTCTGTAGCAAACAAATTGTTTATATTAACATGTAGGCATTATTCTCTGATATCTAAATTTGTTTAGGAGATAGATAAAATGCTTAAAAAATAAGGCTTTTATTATTCTTAATTGTATTTTAAAATAATTTTACAAGGGTATCTTTGCATCTTAAGGTTATTAATAGTTAGATTAAAAAACTGAAGGAAATAAAGATTAATTCCTTCAGTTCAGTTCAGTCACTCAGTCATATCTGACTCTTTGAAACCCCATGGACTGCAGCTCTTTTCTGTCCTTCACCAACTCCCAGAGCTTGCTCAAACTCATGTCTATTGAGTCTGTGATTCCATTCCATTATCTCATCCTCTGTTATCCCCTTTTCCTCCTGCCTTCAATTTTTCCCAACATCAGAGTCTTTCTAATGAGTTAATTCTTCACATCAGTTGGCCAAAATATTAGAGCTTCAACTTCAGCATCAGTCCTTCCAATGAATGTTCAGAACTGATTTCCTTTAGGATTGACTGGTTGGATCTCCTTGCAGTCCAAGGGACTCACAAGAGTCTTCTCCAACACCACAGTTCAAAAGCATCAGTTCTTCGGTGCTCAGCTTTCTTTATGGTCCAAATCTCACATCCATACATGACTACTGGAAAAGCCATAGGTTTGACTGGAAAGACCTTTGTTGGCAAAATAATGGCTCTTCTTTTTAATATGCTGTCTAGGTTTGCCATGGCTTTTCTTCCAAGGAGCAAGCATGTTTTAATAACATGGCTACAGTCACCATCTGTAGTGATTTTGGAGCCCAAGAAAGTAAAATCTCTCACTGTTTCCATTGTTTCCCCATCTATTTGCCATGAAGTGATAGGGTCAGATGCATAATCTTAGTTTTTTTAATGTTGAGTTTTAAGTCAGCTTTTTCACTCCCCTCTTTCACTTTCTTCTAAAGGATCTTTAATTCCTCTGTGCTTTTTGCCATAACAGTGGTGTCATCTGCATATCTGAGGTTATTGATATTTCTTCTGGCAATCTTGATTCCAGCTTGTGTTTCATCCAGCCCAGCATTTCACATAATGTACTCTGCATATAAGTTAAATAAGTGGGGTAACAATATACAGCCTTGACATACTCCTTTCCCATTTGGAACCAGTCCATTGTTCCTTGTCCGGTTCTAACTGTTGCATCTTATTTCCTCAATATTTCACAAATATAAAATTTTTAAAACTCAAAAATAACTAAAATTAGATTAATAGTTAGCATTTGTTTTTCATTAACATTTGGCAAGTTTGCAAGTTAGTCTGTTGTAACTTAGTTGATGAGAATTATAATTGACATTTAATAAGTAGCCTGATTATGGTGGAAAGTGAAGAAGAACTAAAGAGCCTCTTGATGAAAGTGAAAGAATAGAGTAAAAAAGTTGGCTTAAAACTCAACATTCAGAAAACTAAGATTACGCCATCTGGCCCCATAACTTCATGGCAAATGATGGGGAAAAAATGTAAACAGTGACAGACTTTATTTTGGGGGCTACAAAATTACTGCAGATGATGACTGAAGCCTTCAAATTAAAGGACACTTGCTCCTTGGAAGAAAAATCATAACTAACCTAGACAGCATATTAAAAAGTAGATACAATACCTTGCCAACAAAGGTCCGTCTAGTCAAGGCTATGGTTTTGCCAGTTGTCGCATATGGATGTGAGAGTTGGACAATAAAGAAAGCTGAGCACTGGAGAACTGATGCTTTTGAACTGTGGTATTCGAGAAGACTCTTGAGAGTCCTTTAAACTGCAAGGAGATCAAACCACTCAATCCTAAAGGGAATCAGTCCTGAATATTCATTGGAAGACTGATACTGAGCCTGAAACTCCAATACTTTGGCCACCTGATGTGAAGAACTGACTCACTGGAAAACCCCTGATTCTGGGAAATATTGAAGGCAGGAGGAGAAGGGGACAGCAGAGGATGAGATGGTTGGATGGCATCACCGCCTCAATGGACATGAGTTTGAGTAAGCTCTGGGAGTTGGTGATGGACAGGGAAGCCTGGTGTGCAGCAGTCCATGGGGTCGCAAAGAGTCAGACACTAATCAGTGAATGAACTGAACTGAACAGAATTAGGCTGATTACAATGAATGCTGTTTTGTCATCATTTCAAATAACAATTAACTGCTTAAGCATCATTTTACAGATTAATAAGAGGAATAGAATTTTAATATTTATCTGGCCCTAAGAGTGCTGTTTATATGATTTATACTATATAGGATTTTTCCAGTAAATAATTCACTTCCTTACAGTAAATTAGTTGTCCTCTTCAGGGCACTGAGCCATATTTCCCTCATGTGCACACTCTATGCTATGCTATGCTAAGTCACTTCAGTCGTGTCCAACTCTGTGTGACCCCATAGACGGCAGCCCACCAGGCTCCACCGTCCCTGGGATTCTCTAGGCAAGAACACTAGAGTGGGTTGCCATTTCCTTCTCCAATGCTCTATACCCTGGTATTTATTGAAGCACATGGGGAGCTGTGTGAACTCCTGTATGGCAGTAAATAACTACTTAATCTAAATGATACTCACCATTTCTTCCTCATTTTAAATATGCCATTTTAGTTTCTAACTTCCATCATTGGCTACTCTGCCTTCTTGCTTTCTCCAATGTCTTCAGTCCTTGTTCACCGAGGATAGGAGTGAGTTAGAGACTGAACAGTAAGAAGACCCCAAAACCTGAGAAGGATAGGACCCAGTCTAGGAATTTCTCCTCTTTGCTTCTCCTCCAACTGTATGTTCCTCTATACAGAAGCTTCCCTTCTCTGATTTTCTGTAAGAATTGATGAAAAAATTATAATTTTCCTACCACATTCTTTGGTCCTTTACCCTGTAAGTCTGCATTTGTCTTTTCCTGCTACATGCTCGTACTTAGAGGTCTCTGTTTGACATGCCTTTAATAAGATATTAATCCCTCTAATTTTATTAAACATTGCATATTCAAAAAATTAATTTAATACTTTCATGAAAAGGAATTTCATTTAAGGACATCAAGCATGTTATCATATTTAAAATAAAAATTGTAGCTGATTAACTATTGCTTTGAATGCATCCATGTACTACTTGCCCCAGGTAAACTATTTCACTGTGTTTTTACAAATTCCCAGAAGCAGTTTTATGCAGCCTTCTTGTTTCTTATTTTCGTGACCCTGTTAGCTTGTTATGTATACTGGATATTCTAGACTGGGCAATGGCATAATACTTTCATTTCTTTCAAGAGTTCTAGGCAACAAAGATTTACCTTAATTTAAACATTTGGTTAAAACAAATGGTTTTAGAAAAGGCAGAGGAACCAGAGATCAAATTGCCAACATCCTCTGGATGTTCAAAAAAGCAAGAGAGTTCCAGAAAAACATCTATTTCTGCTTTATTGACTATGCCAAAGCCTTTGACTGTGTGGATCACAATAAACTGTGGAAAATTCTTCAAGAGATGGGAATACCAGACCACCTGACCTGCCTCTTGAGAAACCTATATGCAGGTCAAGAAACAACAGTCAGAACTGGACATGGAACAACATACTGGTTCCAAATAGGAAAAGGAGTACGTCAAGGCTGTATATTGTCACCCTGCTTATTTAACTCATATGCAGAGTACATCATGAGAAACGCTGGACTGGAAGAAACACAAGCTGGAATCAAGATTGCCGGGAGAAATATCAATAACCTCAGATATGCAGATGATACCACCCTTATGGCAGAAAGCGAAGAGGAACTAAAGAGCCTCTTTATGAAAGTGAAAGAAGAGAGTGAAAAAGTTGGTTTAAAGCTCAACATTCAGAAAACAAAGATCATGGTATCTGGTCCCATCACTTCATGGCAAATAGATGGGGAAACACTGGAAACAATGTCAGAGTTTATTTTTTGGGGTTCCAAAATCACTGCAGATGGTGATTTCAGCCATGAAATTAAAGGACACTTAGTCCTTGGAAGGAAAGTTACGACCAACCTAGATAGCTTATTAAAAAGTCAAGACATTACTTTGCCAACAAAGGTCCATCTAGTCAAGGCTATGGTTTTTCCAGTGGTCATGTATGGATGTGAGAGTTGGACTATGAAGAAAGCTGAGTGCCGAAGAATTTATGCTTTTGAACCGTGGTGCTGGAGAAGACTCTTGAGAGTCCCTTGGACTGCAAGGAGGTCCAACCAGTCCATCCTAAAGGAGATCAGTCCTGGGTGATCATTGGAAGGACTGATGTTGAAGCTGAAACTCCAACACTTTGGCCGCCTCACGCGAAGAGTTGACTCATTGGAAAAGACCATGATGCTGGGAAGGATTGGGGGCAGGAGCAGAAGTGGACAACAGAGGATGAGATGGCTGGATGGCATCACCAACTCTATGTACATGAGTTTGAGTAGACTCCAGGAATTGGTGATGGATAGGGAGGCCTGGCATGCTGTAGTTCATGGGGTCGTGGAGAGTCAGACACGACTGAGTGACTAAACTGAGCTGAAACATTTGGATGGAAAAGGAAAAGGCAAGCCACTCCAGTATTCTTTCCTGGAGAATCCCAGGTACGGAGGAGCCTGTTGGGCTGCCATCTATGGGGTTGCACAGAGTCGGACACAACTGAAGTGACTTAGCAGCAGCAGCAGCAAACATTTGGATAAAAAATATTATCTACTTAATTTGCTAATATTTACTTATATGTTAAACATAGCAGAAAGAACATGTTTAAATAAACCAACTTTTGCTTAAAGTAAAAGAAATTTTACACAGAACAAAAAGTTGTATCATCGATATCATTAAGAACACAGCCAACAAAAACAACAACAACAAAATTGCCATTTGAAGCATCTTCCTGGAAACTATTTGGGATTTCTGAATTGAATATAGTAAGTATCATTGTTAACAATCAAAATAAACACTTAGAAATCTGATCATTGTCTAAATTAGCTTGTCTTTTCACTTACTCTGTAAAACTACTCAGAGAGAATGATGAGACAAAATCTAGTTCTTGTGGAGATTTTCCTTTAAATCCTCTTATCATCAATGCTTTTTTAAAAAAAATTATTTATTTTTTATTGAAGAATAATTGCTTTGCAGAATTGTGCTGTTTTCAGTCAAACCTCAACATGAATCAGCCATAGGTATACATATATTCCCTCCCTTTTGAAGCTCCCTCCCATCTCTCTTCCCATCCCACCCCTCTGGTTGTCACTGAGCCCTGTTTGAGTTTCCTGAGCCATACAGCAAATTCCTGTTGGCTATCTATTTTACACACAGTAATGTATGTTTCCATGTTACTTTTTCCATACATCTCACCCTCTCCTTCCCTCTCCCCATGTCCATAAATTATCACAGTGTGTTTGTGGGTACATTAAAACATAAGACATTGAAATGAAAACCTTTTGGGTCCACTTTGATTTTGATAAAAATCTATTCAACACATATCGAACCTTATATATCCTTGTTAAACTAGTGTTTGAGTAGCAATATGGCAAGAGGCTTAAAAAGATTATTTTAATATGATACATGATGCATACCATTTGTGGACTTATAATTCTACCTATATTGTTGATAGATCAACATAAATACTGAAGAGTTTGGAGTTTGAATAGGTCCTTGGGGCACAGTAGAATCAAAACAGATTTCTCAAGTTTAGGTCTCACCTCTGCCATTTGTTAGCTTTGTGATCTCAATCACTGTTTTTAACCTATCTGTGTGTCAGTTTAATATTTTATAAAATTTAGGTAGTAATGCTTACTTCTCTTCATAGCGTTGATGTACTAAGTAAATTATCTAATGTATAGATTAGTTTGTATTGTTCCTTACATGTAGATGCATAGTACATTTTGATTTGTTTTCTTATTGAATAAAAAAAAACTCATATTTTGCTCCTTTGAATAAAAATGTGTAGTAATAGGACTCGGTGAGTTGTTCTAGACACAGATCTGAATTGAATGAAAAATTATTCTTCCCATTTTCTCAGACTTTTTAAAACGTTCACTTTTAGCATATTTCTTGAGAAGGGATCACTGGTAAGATACACAGATGTTGTGATTTTATTAGAATAAAGTGTTCAAAGTTTTTAATGATGTGATATTATCCACAGTATGCTTCAAAGTTAAACATTTAATTTGGAAATTTATTTGTGTATGTATGAACTGCCATATCTAATTTCCTTATAATTTGGAAAGTAGCTGTTCAAATTTCTCTCTGACTTTGAGAGAGAACGTTCTTTTCTGTCTGCTCCCCAGACCTTCTGTGCCTGTGCTGCACGTTGAGTTGGCTCCCACTGCCATATTTCCCACCCCGCATTTCAAAAGATTACTTGTGTGGCTTCCTTCAGTTCAGTTCATGTAGCAGCATTTCAACACTCTGCTGTGTGTTAGTGTTAAAATGAATCAAAGATGCTGCCTGTCATCCCAGAGTCCATAGCAGGGTGAGGACTCAGGAAGAAATTCTTGACAACAGGACCTTTCTCCATGTTGGTGTGGCTTAGCTACTAACTCAACACCAACACTTGGTTGCCACTCAGTACATGTTTGCTGAATGAATAAATGACTAGGCCATGTTATTACGTCAATGGACGGATTTAACAACATCTTTAAAAATTCATTCTCCACTCTCCCCCACAGCCTACCTGGAGCCAAGATCTGCAGCTGTGAGGAAAATAAAGGGGCTAGTTTCTCTTATTCTTACTCGACTTTTAGTTTAGCCTATTCTTATTCTGATCCAAATTTACTATTTTCTTCATCTATGACTATGCCCTTGATCTATTAAGAAAGAATTAGGTTAAAATGGGTTGTGCAACATGATTCCATTTTAAGAAAATAATGTATGAGTTTGTTTGCCATTAGTAAAGATAAAGGTGAATATAAATCAGTATGCCTATAGTAGCTGTTATTGTATGATTGAATTAATAGTAAACTTTATTTCTCTGAATACTTGTAATAATTATGTGTTACTTTTATAAAAAGGAAAATAAACTATTTTAAAACAAAGAGATAAATTTAACTAGAAAAAGAATGTAAAATGGCCCTAGGATCTGAATTTGAGTCCATTTACATACAAAAGGGGTCTTTTGGCTACTTGGACCCTTATACAGTTAGCTCAAGGCAAGAGGCGATGAATCAATGAAGGCATATTTACTTGGTCTCCCTAGAATTTGCATCATTTCTCTTAATTAACTCCATAATGCTAAGAATGATTCTGATCCTAACTTGCCATCTTCACCACTGGTGCTAGTATGTTTAACAAAGTGTCCTTGATGGTTCATAAACTGCAATCATCATTGTGTGCTTGTCTGCTAGTGGTTCAGACCAGTTGACCTCAGTCCTAAGAACTTTTAAAATAACCAGCAAAAGCTCTTTTTTTTTTCCTTCTTCTTTTTCTTTAGCTGTAGGCCAATGTTCTGTGTCCTTCTATCTTTTGACATTATGAATGATGTCCTTCCCTTAGTTGCACGGTTACCTTGAAGATATTAATAGATCAAGTTCAGATCCCTCTGAGGGAGCCCTTCAGTTTGCACTTTTCAAGCTCAGTGTTTTGTATCCTGCAAACCTCCTTTTGTAAGATATTTATTCTGGCTAAAATGTTCTGGATTAGGAAACTTTTTTGTTACATTCTTCTTACCCACTGTGGTTAGAAAACAAACAAAAAATGAAAGGAAATTAAAAAAAAAAAAAAACAGAATTAGGTTTGCCAGTATTTTGATGTTCATGTGGTCATCTTAACTTATTGCATAATTTCTCCCCCTCTCTTATTTATCTTGTTTTTTCTTTGGAAATGAAGTTGGCTTGTTTCTCCTGGTACACCTAATTCATATTTTTATTAGGCTCTCTCACTTTTCTCAGACATGTCATTCTTCAAATGTTTTATTTATCTGCAATCTTGGTATAATTCTATGTTGTGCTAAATTGCAGTCACATCAGACTGAATCTTACTGTATAAACATATTTTGTGACAAAGAAAAAAGGACACAGCACATGTTCTTCTTATTCCAGGTCACTAGTGTAAAAATGTAACCAAAAATAGGGTCTGGCTGCTCACTGTTCAAAAGCCACTAAAGAGGCCAGGTCTGTGGAAAGAAAAGTTTGCTTTATTTTGGATGTCAGCAACCAGAGGAAGAGAGTAGTCTGTCTAAAGCCTGACTCTCCCCTGATAATCTCCCCTGATAATCATGAGGCAAAAGTTTTTACAATCAGAGAGAGGGGGCTGTATGCCAGAAACAGTTCAATTAATTCTGATAGTCATCTTGAAATTGGTCACCAGTGGTCTTGATTGTTTTAAGTACAGTTAATCTTCAGTTCCAGGGTGGCTTTGTTTCCATATCTTGAGGCCAGTTCTTAGAATTATGGCAGAATATTTCATGGCTATAGTCTGGTCATCAAGTAGCTAACTTCTTCCACCCTCTGGTGGGGGTTTCAGCATCTACAAGATAGTTTACAACATGACTCAGAATATAATCAATACAGCCCTTGAGAAGGAACTGAATGTCCTTGACTATGCTTAATGACTGAACTATTATTATTTGTTCTCCTTTGACTGTTTTCCTTTGTTTCTTCATGTTCTCACTTCTCTAATTAAGTTTATTCTCTGGCTAAAGTTTTCCATAAACAAAAGGCAAGCTGAGGATACAGGGGGCAAGGTCCATGGGGTCCTGCTCTGTTTCAAAACTGTTTGTGTGGGCTACAATGAAACTGAAATCTCTTCCCTCTCTTCAACTCATTCTTTTAGACTGAGATCCTATTGTATATGATGAAAATATACCTGTTAATCCACTAAATGTTTAGGGTTTTATGTTTAGATTTACACTATTTTTAGAAAATTTAATTTGTTCAATGTTAGGACACATGTGCAGGTGTGCTAAGTCACTTTAATCATGTCCAACTCTTTGCGACCCCATGGACTGTAGCCCACCAAGTTCCTCTGTCCATGGGATTCTTTAGGCAAGGATACTGGAGTGGGTTGCCATGCCTTCCTCCAGGGGATCTTCCCAACCCAGGGATCAAATTTTTGTCTCTTATGTGTCCTGAATTGGTAGGTGGGTTCTTTAACACTAGCGTCACCTTGGAAGCCCCATATTCCTTACATTCAGTCAATTATTCAGCAAGTATTCAGTGTATGTGTGTGTGTGTTGGGGGGTATATTAAATGTTTATAGTAACCCTCTGAGTAGGAGATACTTTTTCACCTGCTTTAATGATAAGGCGACTGGAGATAAAATGCTTACCTTAACTGAAGTGGGTATTAACATCCACTGTAATTTACATTTCACTACGTTTGTAGACTACTATTTGTCAATATAGACTTCCCAGGTGGCAGTTTTCTTTCATTCCTGTAGAAAATATTTTATTATTTTTTTCAAAGCAATGGTGTAAAATTTGCTAATGTTGATACTAACTAAAATCTACTGCCTTGTTTTTCTGTATGTCACCAGACAGCACATACGTCATTGATTTCAAATTTAAATATAAAATCAGAATTTATAAAATAAACTACACAGTGATTATTCTAATATAGAATTCTGTGACAGCATATTCTAATTATTGTTTATATTTAACAAGTATTTTCAGTGTGGAACTCTATTAGTACATTTATCACACAAAAGAAGGATATCCATTTTAATAAATATTAAAGATATAGTTAATACTAAAATATACATTATTTCTTTAAGTGTGGTAAATATTTAAGATAGTAATACAAAATTGCAAAAAATTCCTTAGTGAGGTGTGTTGGCCTTTAATAAATATCAGACAATTTCAATTAAATTAATTGAAAGTCTTATTTCTTGTTTGAGATGATGAATTTTCCATGATCTAGAAATTCACTGTGTTTAGTTTCCAAATATTTTCTCTTGATAATAATAATAAATATAAATTCTATGAATTAGCTTTTAAGATTACATAGTACAATTTCCCACAATTTAAAAATAGTATCAAAAGAAACCTGAGTTTGTACTGTTCAAAGGTCAAGTGATAGTCTAGAAAATAAAATATAGTAAAATTAATGCTCCAGTTAATTAAAAGACTATTTAACATATTAACTGCTTCAGTAGACACTTTTTTTTCTAGATGTGATTTAAGTTCAGAGATTATATTTATGGTTCATGTATTCTATTGAATAGTCCAAGGTTGAGAAAAGATAAATAAAGCCATAGGGCCTACTGCTCTCAGTAGACTGTATTAACTAATACTTATTAATCCCAATTGTCTGGTTATGGCAGATTTTTCTTTTTCATTTTTGTGATGAGTTAAAAAATAAAAGTGTCATTTCCTTACTAACTATTCAATAGATTAAAGCATCCATGTGGTCAATTTGATCACTTTTTTCCATAATCAGTATTTAGTACAAAACTAAGACACATTTTACTCCTAACCGTCCTTTTTCTGTCATGGATATCAGTCCCAATCACCTTCTATCATTATACCATTACATCATGGTGAACATATTTTTAATTAGACAATAACTTATCTTTCATTAATTGCATTTTAGATAGATGTCTTCATGTCTTCATTTCTTTTGCTGATGAAATTTGATGGAGATTAGAATTCTTCATGAACATCAGATGTCACCCTTGTCTCTTCAATGAGAAGTAGATTTACCAGATTTTTCTTAGAATACTTTTTTTATTTAGTAAATCTTCCATAAAGGTCCAAATTAATTCAATTTATGAAAAATAGTTGTAATTCTAACCAGAATGATTCAGTATAAAAGGTATTTCCCCAAAAGTTTGACCTGTACAAATGCAATGTAAAAAGATATAATAGATAACTCTGCTGACCTGAATATATACCTAGCCAGCTCCCACCTCCAACCCCAAAATGTAAGCTATGCCTTTGGAGAACTTTTTTATAGAGAACTCTTACAGAACACAAGAGCAACCACTGGGATCTTTTTTTTCCCATTTTCTTAAAGTAGAATAAGCTCTGCAGCCATTGGGATGATTTTTCTCCCCTCTCCCCCAAAACTGGACATAAAGGTTTTTGATGAGGTTGGAATAAAATATTGTAACTTCAGAAGACATTGGAAATACAAAGTTGACTGAGACCAAAGTTGTCAAACCTTAATAGTCTTTATCTGTAATGTCTTTCACAAATCTCTTTAGGTAGAAAGAGTAATCAGTGTTGTTTGATAATGGAATGTGGTCAAACAAGGTAATATAGTGCAGTATTCATCATTCTTTTGTGTTTAACACAAGTACCATAATTGCTTTTAGGTTTAATTGCAAGTATTATTTCCAGGTAGCTGATCCTTTAGTTTTTTAGTTTTAGTTTTCAATATAAGTGCTTAAAAGCTGACTAGGATCATTCCAGGTATTACTCAAAGTTTGCAGATTATATATAGATTTAGTCCTGTGACTCTTTCTTGCAAATTACAGAGGTGCTTACTCAAAGGAAAATTAAATTGATGAATCTGATGACTTAATGAACTTTTTCTTTTTTCTCATTTTTTTGTATACAAAAAATGTTTTGTATACGAATGTGTTTGTTTTGTTAATATAAACCTTTGGCCAGTGTACAAGGAAAGTTGTAATGGGACATCTTCAGGATGATTGCAAATGCTTCCAGGTGAATGAAAAATAAACACTGTTATCATTGGATATACAAACTCTCATTTAATTTGTCTTAGGTTTGCATTTTATGGTTGTGTTTCTAGATGATAAAGTTTCAGGGTTAGAGGAGACCATATCTACAGGTGACCTGAATTTTAGATTCTTTTTATACCACACCCAATGGTCTTCTACAGCATGTTTCAATAACTCCAGGGTAAGGAAATCATCCTTTTTCGGAAGAAACTCGATTCTCCTATGCTTGCTGAGATTTAAAGTTTTGCTTTTTTCAAAAATAAAACAAAAATTCATCTTATCATCACACACTTATTCCATTCAGGATCACACAGAAAATTTCTAAAATTTAACTCACAGTATAACCCTTGAAAAATCTGATGGCATTTCTTTTCTCCTAATGCACATCTCCTCTTTCTGGTCTTGATCTAAATTTCTACACCATTCAGATTATTTTCTCCGAATGTGTCTCCTGATGTCTCCTCTGTGTTTTTCCTTTCTCACCCAGAGCTGAATATAGTAATCCCAGTGGTCTTTTATCAATGTAGAGGAGAAGCTAGACTATCAAATTCATTGCTGCTGATAAGATTCTAAGCGTGAAACTTACAACTTTGTTAATGCCCCTTGCTACTGTCAGGCAACGTTTCTGTTGGGTTTCCCTGCTTGCCTGGACACAACAAAGATAACTCCCTGCTGCAAAGTCTGTTTGCCAAATTTAGTAAACTTATACAGATTCAGGGCAATGTGCAGTGTAACTGATTTCTGAATATAGTATTCTCTCTTAGAACATTATTTACTCTGATTTAGGAATACAGCTTGAGATCTTCCTAGTTGGTAGATTTTTGGAGCCCTGTGTTTGACCTGAAGCAGATTTTGTATAAATACTTCTGATTTCTTTTTTTAAGGTCTTTTTAAAGTTCTGTTTTATTTCCTAATGAACTTTCCTTCTTTGGGCTAGTAATATACACATCTACCCAGAAAACATAAATTTCTGACAGTATTCAGATGTTATCTCCTTTCACTTTGACTCACACCATTGAAGATGTTTTCAGAATTCTCAGTCACTCGACTTGGCTTTTGGAGTATCTGTGAAATCAAAAACACTCAGAGGTTGTATTCCAACTGACACTGTTATTCATTAAAAAAAAAAAAAAAATTCCTTCCCTCCACCCCAACAAAACAGTAATATCTATTAAAATAGTTTAGAATTCACTTAAGCAGCAGCATTTAAAATTTAGCAAAGAAACATTCCTCTGGTTTCACATCTATTAACATTTTTGCTATAGTCTAAATTTCAAAGGGAAACCAATACAAGTCCTGACAATAATTAGGAAATATTCTGAAAAGCATACACATTTAGAAGTCCATCCTTAAAGTACGTATGTGTGTGTGTGTGTACATATATATATATATATTATGTGTGTACATATATATATATATATGTATATACTCTATATATTATGTGTGTACATATATATATATGTGTGTATATATATATATACACACATATATATATATATATATTTAAAGAGCAGAACCGTGTGATCTTATACAAATTAATTTATAATCTCACCTTATATTAAGACAACAAATCATATATTTATACTTCTTTTACATTATTTAACTTTTAGGATGTAAATATGAGGCATAAGTCTTCACAGGGCTTCCTTTGTGGCTCAGCTGGTAAAGAATCTGCCTGTAATGTGGGAGACCTGTGTTTGATCCTTGGGTTGGGAAGATCCCCTGGAGAAGGGAAAGGCTACCCACTCCAGTATTCTGGCCTGGAGAATTCCATGGACTCTATAGTTCATGGGGTCACAAAGAATTGGACACGACTACTTTGGCCACCTCATGCGAAGAGTTGACTCATTGGAAAAGACTCTGATGCTGGGAGGGATTGGGGGCAGGAGGAGAAGGGGACGACAGAGGATGAGGTGGCTGGATGGCATCACTGACTCAATGGACGTGAGTCTGAGTGAACTCCGAGAGTTGGTGATGGACAGGGAGGCCTGGCGCGCTGCAATTCATGGGGTCTCAAAGAGTCGGACACGACTGAACTGAACTGAGCAACTTTCACTCACATGAGGTATAAGAGTGATCCTTCTTTCAATTGCCTTATTTTTCCTTCTTTTATATCTCTTTTATTTTCCTTTTGTCTTTATATTCTTAGCATTCTTATCTTTCTGCCTCTGAGATGATATGTCCTTTTATCTGCAAAGTTGAATGAGGGTGGAGCGGAAATGGGAAGTGGTTTCTCAAGAAAGATAGGATGAGGGAATGTAAGATAGTAGTAGTCAGAAACTGGTAGAACATTCTGTAGCAAAACAATCTGACACTTGTTATGCATTGGATATTGCCTAGCCATTTATTGTAGAATTTATTTGTGGGTGGTTGGAAATGATATGCAGTGAATTCTACCCAGGAAGAAATTACTTTTTTTTTTTTTTTTATAATGTGAACAGAATTGGAAGTGTGGCAATATGGAGTAGGTGGTCAATGAATTTGAAATGTTTTCTGTAACAGATGGGTTTTGGATAGGCATTTTGGCAGATTTTATTTCTATTATAAAAACTAGAGTCTTTAGTTTATAGGAAAACTATTTTCACTTAAACAAGAAAAGCATAGCAATGAGAAGAGGAGTGAGTGGTGAAAACTGGGAATAATGTTGGAGAGGGATCTGAGTTTTGTTTGATATTTAAAGATCTCTTTAATCAGAATGCTAGTTCTTTTTAAATTATTAACTTTCAAAATGTATTCAGTTTGTTTATTTTAAAAATTTAATCCCAATATTACATTTGGCTCTACCCAGTCTCATCACGTTTTTAAAAATTTTTAGTATCAAAATTTTGTCTATTAATTATATAGATGGCTAAGATGTTAAATACATCTTCCTCTGAGCAATGCTAGTTTTTTTTTTTTTTTTAACCAATGTATTATTTTATGCTCTCAGATGTCATGTTTTGTCCTATTTTCTTAAGTCTATACATTCCCATCACTTCATGGCAAATAGATGAGGAAACAATGGAAACATTGTTTTGGAAATTTATAAATTAAAAAAATAAAATAAAAAAATATTTTTATGGACTCCAATATCACTGCAGATGGTGACTGCAGCCATGAAATTAAAAGACACTTGCTCCTTGGAAGAAAAGCTGTGACCAACCTAGACAGCATATTATAAAGCAGAGACATTACTTTGCTAACAAATGTCCATCTAGTCAAAGCTATGGTTTTTCCAGTAGTCATGTATGGATGTGAGAGTTGGACTATAAAGAAAGCTAAGCTCTGAAGAATCGATGCTTTTTTTTTTTTTAAGGCATATATGCTACAAAGCATTTTATTAATAAATTATAGGATTGTTAAATAAATATATAATGAGCACTGTGCTTAATATGTAGCATTTTTTCTTCCAATAGAGGTGATCAACATTATCGACATCATTATTTGATTTTTTTCCCCCGCCATGGTCTTTTTTTTTTTTTTAATTTTATTTTATTTTTAAACTTTACATAATTGTATTAGCTTTGCCAAATATCAAAATGCATCCATCACAGGTATACATGTGCTCCCCATCCTGAACCCTCCTCCCTCCTCCCTCCCCATACCATCCCTCTGGGTCGTCCCAGTGCACTAGCCCCAAGCATCCAGTATCGTGCATTGAACCTGGACTGGCATCTCGTTTCATACATGATATTTTACATGTTTCAATGCCATTCTCCCAAATCTTCCCACCCTCTCCCTCTCCCACAGAGTCCATAAGACTGTTCCATACATCAGTGTCTCTTTTGCTGTCTCGTACACAGGGTTATTGTTATCATCTTTCTAAATTCCATATATATGCGTTAGTATACTGTATTGGTGTTTTTCTTTCTGGCTTACTTCACTCTGTATAATAGGCTCAAGTTTCATCCACCTCATTAGAACTGATTCAAATGAATTCTTTTTAATGGCTGAGTAATACTCCATTGTATATATGTACCACAGCTTTCTTATCCATTCATCTGCTGATGGACATCTAGGTTGCTTCCATGTCCTGGCTATTATAAACAGCGCTGCGATGAACATTGGGTTACACGTGTCTCTTTCCCTTCTGGTTTCCTCAGTGTGTATGCCCAGCAGTGGGATTGCTGGATCATAAGGCAGTTCTATTTCCAGTTTTTTAAGGAATCTCCACACTGTTCTCCATAGTGGCTGTACTAGTTTGCATTCCCACCAACAGTGTAAGAGGGTTCCCTTTTCTCCACACCCTCTCCAACATTTATTATTTGTAGACTTTTGGATCACAGCCATTCTGACTGGTGTGAAATGGTACCTCATAGTGGTCTTGATTTGCATTTCTCTGATAATGAGTGATGTTGAGCATCTTTTCATGTGTTTGTTAGCCATCTGTATGTCTTCTTTGGAGAAATGTCTATTTAGTTCTTTGGCCCATTTTTTGATTGGGTCATTTATTTTTCTGGAGTTGAGCTGTAGGAGTTGCTTGTATATTTTTGAGATTAGTTGTTTGTCAGTTGCTTCATTTGCTATTATTTTCTCCCATTCTGAAGGCTGTATTTTCACCTTGCTGATAGTTTCCTTTGATGTGCAGAAGCTTTTAAGGTTAATTAGGTCCCATTTGTTTATTTTTGCTTTTATTTCCAATAATCTGGGAGGTGGGTCATAGAGGATCCTGCTGTGATGTATGTCAGAGAGTGTTTTGCCTATGTTCTCCTCTAGGAATTTTATAGTTTCTGGTCTTATGTTTAGATCTTTAATCCATTTTGAGTTTATTTTTTGTGTATGGTGTTAGAAAGTGTTCTAGTTTCATTCTTTTACAAGTGGTTGACCAGTTTTCCCAGCACCACTTGTTAAAGAGATTGTCCTTAATCCATTGTATATTCTTGCCTCCTTTGTCAAAGATAAGGTGTCCATATGTGCGTGGATTTATCTCTGGGCTTTCTATTTTGTTCCATTGATCTATATTTCTGTCTTTGTGCCAGTACCATACTGTCTTGATAACTGTGGCTTTGTAGTAGAGCCTGAAGTCAGGTAGGTTGATTCCCCCAGTTCCATTCTTTTTTCTCAAGATCGCTTTGGCTATTCGAGGTTTTTTGTATTTCTATACAAATTGTGAAATTATTTGTTCTAGCTCTGTGAAGAATACTGTTGGTAGCTTGATAGGGATTGCATTGAATCTATAAATTGCTTTGGGTAGTATACTCATTTTCACTATATTGATTCTTCCAATCCATGAACATGGTATATTTCTCCATCTATTAGTGTCCTCTTTGATTTCTCTCACCAGTGTTTTATAGTTTTCTATATATAGGTCTTTAGTTTCTTTAGGTAGATATATTCCTAAGTATTTTATTCTTTCCGTTGCAATGGTGAATGGAATTGTTTCCTTAATTTCTCTTTCTGTTTTCTCATTATTAGTGTATAGGAATGCAAGGGATTTCTGTGTGTTGATTTTATATCCTGCAACTTTACTATAATCATTGATTAGTTCTAGTAATTTTCTGGTGGAGTCTTTAGGGTTTTCTATGTAGAGGATCATGTCATCTGCAAATAGTGAGAGTTTTACTTCTTCTTTTCCAATTTGGATTCCTTTTATTTCTTTTTCTGCTCTGATTGCTGTGGCCAAAACTTCCAAAACTATGTTGAATAGTAATGGTGAAAGTGGGCACCCTTGTCTTATTCCTGTCTTCAGAGGAAATGCTTTCAATTTTTCACCATTGAGGATAATGTTTGCTATGGGTTTGTCATATATAGCTTTTATTATGTTGAGGTATGTTCCTTCTATTCCTGCTTTCTGGAGACTTTTTGTCATAAATGGGTGTTGAATTTTGTCAAAGGCTTTCTCTGCATCTATTGAGATAATCATATGGTTTTTATTTTTCAATTTGTTAATGTGGTGTATTACATTGATTGATTTGCGGATATTGAAGAATCCTTGCATCCCTGGAATAAAGCCCACTTGGTCATGGTGTATGATCTTTTTAATGTATTGTTGGATTCTGATTGCTAGAATTTTGTTAAGGATTTTTGCATCTATGTTCGTCAGTGATATTGGCCTGTAGTTTTCTTTTTTGGTGGCATCTTTGTCAGGTTTTGGTATTAGGGTGATGGTGGCCTCATAGAATGAGTTTGGAAGTTTACCTTCCTCTGCAATTTTCTGGAAGAGTTTGAGCAGGATAGGTGTTAGCTCTTCTCTAAATTTTTGGTAGAATTCAGCTGTGAAGCCATCTGGACCTGGGCTTTTGTTTGCTGGAAGATTTTTCATTACAGTTTCAATTTCCGTGCTTGTGATGGGTCTGTTAAGATTTTCTATTTCTTCCTGGTCGAGTTTTGGAAAGTTGTACTTTTCTAAGAATTTGTCCATTTCTTCCACGTTGTCCATTTTATTTGCATATAATTGTTGATAGTAGTCTCTTATGATCCTTTGTATTTGTGTGTTGTCTGTTGTGATCTCTCCATTTTCATTTCTAATTTTATTGATTTTATTTTTCTCCCTCGATGCTTTTGAACAGTGGTTTTGGAGAAGACTCTTGAGAGTCCCTTGGACTGCAGGGAGATCCAACCAGTCAATCCTAAAGGATATCAGTCCTGAATATTCATTGGAAGGACTGATGCTGAAGCTGAAATTCCAGTACTTTGTCCTCCTGATGAGAAAACCCAATTCATTAGAAAAGACCCTAATGCTGGGAAAGACTGAAGGTGGGAGGCAAAGGTGACGACAGAGGATGGGATGGTTGAATGGCATCATCAACACAGTAGACATGAGTTTGGGTAAGCTCCGAAAGTTGGTGATGGACAGGGAAGCCTGTCATGTTGCAGTCCATGGAGTCACAAAGAGTCAGACACAACTGAGCCACTGAACTGAACCAATACATTCACAAAGGAAAATGTATATACATTTGGCTTTGTTCATGCATCAATAACATTTTTATTATTTTGAAATTCAAATTTGTTTATGTTCTAGGGAGCAAAATAAAAAGTATGACATAAAAGTTTTCATGTTGAAGTATTAGTTTCAAAGCTGACAACAAATTATAGTGAGAAGAATGGTACTAGTAATTTGATCACATAGGCAAGTCTTATCTCTCAGAAATGATCTATGTTCCACATTTTTGGCCCTGTTTAGTGGCATCCTGCAACAGCTTAAACCTTTAAACTTGTTTAACTCTTGGATTTCATTCACCACTTTTATAGATCATACAGAGCTCAAGTGTGCAAAACAAATATATGTATATTTCCATACAGTTAAAATAAGAACATCTTCCTCAGGATTATAAAGTAATCCATATCCCTTCTTGGTATGGATTTTTTTTAATAAAATAATTTTTTTATTGAAGGATAATTGCTTTGCAGAATTTTGTTGTTTTGTCATGCCAAATGTCCTGTAGCAAGAAGGGAACCAGTGCAGAGACCTACTCTCCTTTCCATCCAAAAGGGGCTTTATTGATATAAGAAACCTGAGGCTGGTTCAAGTTTCATGTAAACTTTGGATAACCAGAAAATACTTTATTTTACAAGAGTACAGTGTGACATATGCTGAAGTAAATAACTGTTGTAGTTAAGTCAGCATCTCCACAATTTTGTATGAAACCAAACTTCATTTTGTTTATTTTCATTGCAGTTGAAAAACACTGACACATGAAAGCAAGTTGATCAAATCTGTTTCGAATTGCAGAGTGAAATTTAAAGTGCTAGGGAAGAGATGAAAATAAATGAACTGCTTAAAACACATGCTTAGTCTTTGATTTTTTTTTCAGTGTAGTCTTTTTTCAATTTTTTTAGGATAGAAATGTGTTTTTCTTCATTCAATTTTCAGGTGTTTGAAGAAAGGCCCCCTTTCTATCTATTAATCTAGACAAGAATTTTATGTAAGAAAGAAAAAAAAAAAAAACATTTTAAGATTAGATACCAAAGGACCAGTTTAAAATCTGAAACAGCATGTAAAACAGCATTAGGAAATAGTTTGGTAATACTGTTTAGAGGGACTTTTTTTTTTTTTTGGCTGGTTTGCCTCACGTCACAGGTCAGTAATTAGTTTAGACACAAAAGTAATATTACTTTTTTCTCCTCAATTTATTATAGCTCATTCTAAACAAAGTTGTGTTGTCCTTGTTGTTGTTTTCGTTGTTTGGCCATACCACATGGCTTTGTGGGACCTTATTTCCCTGACCAGGGACTGAACCTTGACCATAGCAATGAAAGCGCTGAATCTATGAATTCTAACCACTGGACCACCTGGGAGATCACTGAATAAAGATTTTTCAAAAAAAAAATAGGCAACAGTCCAAGACTTCTTGGAATAGATGCTTTAATCTGGAAGGAATACCTACAGCTTTTCAGTTGCTTATATATTATGTTTGTGGCATCTACATACATGAATGGGGCTTCCCTGGTGTCTCAGATGGTAAAGCGTCCGCCCGCAATGCAGGAGACCCGGATTCGATCCCTAGGTTGGGAAGAGCCCCTGGAGAAGGAAATGGCAACCCACTCCTGTATTCTTGCCTGGAGAATCCCATGGACAAAGGACCCTGATAGGCTACAGTCCATGGGGTCGCAAAGAGTCGGACATGACTGAGCGACTTCACTTTCACTTTTCTTTCACGTACATGAATATTCATGGAAAAGTATATGACTAACTCTGAACCTATAAAAGTTTCAATGACTTCATTTTCAATTTATTTAAACACAATTTAAGTGTTTAAAATGAACAGTAATATCCTTGTATCATAAGTAAATGCACATACATAAAGATAAAAGATTGTGAAAGACGGGGTATAAATTGAGTAATTTTTTTCCTTGTAAGATTCCTTGTCTTGTGACAGTTTAAGTCCAATATATAGGTGTCAACTTGCAGAACAATGTACTTGGAATTAGACACATGATGCTTGTTAACAGTAAGAAGGCTTGTTAAACCACATCTCTGCAGAGCTCACTGAAAATGTCCATTCCTGAATAGGTGCATCAAATAATGAACATAGTCCCTGTGTGTGTTTGTTTGACTCAAGCAGTGCCTTCAACTTTCCCCATAAAACGTTTTACATATCTGGGGCAATTTACCACATTCAGCCTTCAGTTCAGTCAGCATCATGCTAGATTATTTTTACTCAAAAATTGAGCAGGGGCCAAAGGGAAGCAACTAAAATACTAAAAGTGACTACAAGTTTGGACACCAAGATTGGTATGGAAAGGTTGTTAGCCTGAGGAAAATAGAATGTAACTTAATAGTGTGGTTCAATTATCTGACTAAATTTTGTATTCTAGATATCAATTATTTTTAATACCGAGGGAGTATAAAATAATATTTAAAATTAAATAAGAGATTAATTTATACATAGAAAAAGAATGGCTTCATGAGTACAACAATAAATACAGTAATAAAGAAAACTTTCTTTCCAAAGAAAGGCACGTTAAAAAAATCCTTCTGCTTTTCCTGGCTTACATTTATGCTAATAAGAAAAGGGCCTGTTAGTGATGGTTCCCCTGCACCCCACAAGATACTCCAACTCTGAGTTTTGAATGCAATTTGTACTGGGTCCCAACCTTTTATATTTGCTGTCAAACTGGACTTGACAGTTCTGTACCTATGTTCTCCCAGGAATAGTTCAATGGCAGAAGATTATTTGATATGTAGTCTTATGCTCCATATGTAGATCATGGAAATAGTTTATTGTTTTTAAGGAGAAGTAACTACCTGAAAATACTCTGCAGGGTGATACTGATGTTTCTATGGGAGCAGCCCCCCATTCTAGTGAGTTTTACTGGAATTTGACACCTGTTGCCACATCTTGAAATAAAACCATTCAGAAAAGGTTGACTTTATATGAATAACATTTGGACATACTTCAGAAGGGAGGCTGATTTCTTATATATGCAGATATTGAATTGCTCTTCCTCACTGATACCAAAATGTTTATTTTAGGACCTGTCTGTCTACCTATCTATATATCTATCTTTATTGATCAAAGTCAAGCATGTTAGTCAACTTCAAAATTGCAATTGTCAGCACTTCAGGAATTTTTCTGCAACATTTTAGACAAAGATAAATGTATTTCTTTAAATTGCTGCACCAAGAAGTGATTACCCAATTTATCCAACTTAAGGAAAGATTTCTACTGATGTCAGCCTTCAGGTAGGACTCTCTAGTCATTGAGAAGGTCAAAATACTTTTTCCTAATGGTATGACTATAGAGTATTAGTTGCATCAGTGTTGATGTAAGTTTTGGACATTTTGGATCAAAAAGGAAAATAAACTGCTGGTGAATTTTATTTCTTTTATTTTTAAAATTTTATTTTTAATTGGAGGATAACTGCTTAACAATGTTGTATTGGTTTCTATCACACAACAACATAAATCAGCCATAATTATGCACATATACTGTCCCTCTTGAGCCTTCTTTCCACTCCCATCCCACTCCTGTAGGTCAACACAGAGTACCTGACTGAGCTCCCTATGCTATATAGCAGCTTCCTACTGGCTACCTATTCTACACATGGTAATGTATGTATCTCAGTGTTAAATTTTACCTAATGCCATTAAACTGGGCTTCCCTGATAGCTCAGTTGGTAAAGAATCCACCTGTAATGGAGGTGACCCTGGTTAGATTCCTGGGTTGGAAAGACCTGCTGAAGAAGGGATAGGAGGCCACCCACTCCAGTATTCTAGAGCTTCCCTTGTGGTTCAGCTGGTAAAGAATCCACCTGCAGTGTGGGAGACCTGGGTTCAACCACTGGATTGGGAAGATCCCCTGGAGAAGGGAAAGGCTACACACTCTAGTATTCTGGCCTGGAGAATTTCATAGGCTGTATAGTCCATGGGGTAGCAAAGAGTCGGACACGACTGAGCAACTTTCACATTCAATGCCATTAAACTAACAGACACAAGTGTTGAATTTGAACTTAGGAGAGATGGGCTCAATAAAGGACAGAAATGGTATGGACCTAACAGAAGCAGAAGATATTAAGAAGAGGTGGCAAGAATACACAGAACTGTACAAAAAAGATCTTCACAGCCCAGATAATCACGATGGTGTGATCACTCACCTAGAGCCAGACATCTTGGAATGTGAAGTCAAGTGGACCTTAGAAAGCATGACTACGAACAAAGCTAGTGGAGGTTATGGAATTCACCAGCCCACCGGGGGAAAAATAAATCAGCATTTCATCTTCCATTATGGTAGCTGATACTCAGCTTGTAGGCCAAAAATAATTGCATGATTCCAGCTCATAATCTGTTTGGAAGGGTGATAGTCAGTTCCTCAATTTAACTCTTTTCCTCCCCAGGCTCAGCAATATTTTTGTCCTGCAGTAGCTGATCTGCTCAGCATAAGGTTTGGGCAAGACTATAATGGTTGGCCAGATCCCAGATCTCTGGTCTTCTACTTTCCTGAAACACCAGAAATCATTCATTTAGAACAGTAATATCTGTCTTTGAAAGTGGCCTCAATAACTAAGCAAAATAACCAGAAAGTGACATTGACACACGATATAGTTTCTGGCGGCCACTCAGGAATATTTAGCATTACTTATGTAATTATGTCTAAAATTTAGTGGCTTGTCATTATAATTTCCTATTCTGCACTATTCTAAGAGGTATGAACGTGCTACAGGTTTGAGTATTGTAAAACTATGTTAGAATACTAATAGGTGGACAGCCACATTTCTACATCATAGCCTTTCTAAAAATGCTACTTTTTTAAATGCCACTAAGGTTTCTTTCTTTTTATAAAAGAGAATAAATTATCTCAGAAACATAATATTATTTTTCATATTTCCATTATTATCATTACAGATAAAAATCAATGCAGAGACTACTTTTCTCATATTTGGCAGTCGTGGTTTATTACTTGATATCCAAGCTAAAAATCTGAAATTGATTTCCTCTGTGAAGCGAGTTTTAGCCAACCATCTGCTTGGGAGAGGGGAAGACAAAGCTATTCTTTCCTACGGCTGGTTCTCACTGCTGTTAGGTGGCTACTGGGAACCTTAAAACAGGGTTGCCAGGTTTAACTTTTCAGAATATGGAGTAGGCATATGTGTCTACCAGGGATTTGAAGCAGGAAAGTTGTACTTAGACCAGTGGGACTAAGGTATTAGATACTAATGTTGCCGAATGCCGTAGATAGGAGCACAGATGTCACCACCATGCCCTGCTTCTCATTTCACATTCATGATTCAGCAATAAAAATTTGGATGATCTTGAATATATGGATCACCTGGGAACCTGGGTCTAGACTTGTATGTTATTTTAATACCTGGATTGCTTAATCCAGTTGATTGAAATTTTCAGGATGCATACTTTAGAAAAAAATGGCTTTGGTGCTGGCTACAAATTAAAGGAACATCTAGGGAAAGAGAGAAATTCTGGAGCTGAAGAATTTGTTCAGCTGCAGAAAAGGTTGGAAGCTTTTCTGTTCATGGTAAGCCCAATTGTGAAAAATAATTTCTAGTATTATGGAGTTTGTCATTACAAAATAATAGAAAATAAAGTGAAAAAGCAATTAGTGAAATATTAAATATTTAAATCTGGTATATGAAACTAGGTTTTGAAATACAGAAAATATTTAACTCGTGTCCTAAAAGATCACAGAGTTCATAGGAAGGGAGCATAATGTTAAAGATGTTTTCCTTTGAAATATAGAAAAAATTTATTATAAGCCCTGCGTTTATTTTCTCATATTTATGAATATTTTCTTGGCCTCCTGGCTTCTTTTCTTCATTTATCAAAGTCTGTGTGGTATTCATGCATTAAATCTCTCTGCTTCTACACAACTCAGTCACACATATACTCATCTGAATTTTAATCTCTTACTCTCTTTCTCTCTCACACCCCATCCTATTCCTTTTTGTCTCCCTTCCATTATATTACCTAATCCTTACATATAAATAATTTCTATACTGTCTGTTTTCCTTCACAGGAACTCTAAAATATGTTTCTATAAATTTCAAAGTAGAAAGATTTCCTCCTTATATGTGAGTGCAGTTTTTTTTTTTTTCCTGGAAAAAGGCTAACATTTATCAACTGAAACAAAAATTGTATTATTTAAGAAGGAAAATGTTTGTTACCTCTTACTATTTATCTTAAACCTATTCAGTGTACACGACCTCTGTAATTATGATTTGAAAGAAAGGTAAAAGAAGAAAAGGAGAAGGGAAAATGAATACAGTAGGGAAGAGGAAGGGAAAGGAGAAAATTGTATGCATTTACATGTGGTTATTCAAGACTCAGAGCAATTAGACATTCACAAGGTTGCATCCAACTGTTTAAAGTAGGTTCTACTATTTAGCTAAAGTAAGCAAATGAAAACCAAGAGTCACATTTTTGTTTCACTCCTTCCAGAGTTTTAAAGAATAATAACCAAAACCATATGCATGTGTTTTCCCACTGCTCTATCTTAATCCCTTCTCTATGCTAATGGGTATCCAGCAAAATAGTTCTTTCAGCTCTGCTTACCAACGTTTTCAGTTTTGCAGCACCTGTAAAAAAATGTTAAGTGAACAATTCATAACTAGCCATAGCTTAGTTTTAGCTACTTCTTTGCCTTTCAAAACTGATATCTGCTGGTAAAGGTTTGTTTCAATTCTGGATAATTTCAACTTGAGCTTTGTTTAAAGTCTGAATTGCCTGTCTCAATTAAACAATTCACTGTGTTCTAGCAAACCTGACTTTTATTTTCATTATCAATGTTTAAAATATTGGAATATGATAGATTACTTAGATAACATTTTATTAAACAACAACATGTAATTTAAGAAGGTTAAGCCAGCCATCTGAGGGACATTTTGTTTCAGTGGCTACAAAGGTACTCTGTTTTATTTTAAATTGTCAGCAATCTCAGACTTACCAAAACTGATGGATTGCAGTTCTTTACATTAAATGCTCAATGTAAAATTTTCATATTAAAATTAGTTAATGGATAAATTAAATTTATCCCCATGAATGTCTAAGATACTACAATGAAATATTAAAAATAGTATTTATGGAAATATTCTAAATTATTGTTTACTTACATAGAAGTCACTTTTATAGCAACAGCATCAAGAAACAAAATGTACTTGGATGGCTACTTGAAGATGAATTCTATCCAACAGCAGGTGCCACAGTTGGCCCCCTCGGCTACAGCGTTACAGAGTAGAGCTCCAGTGATGAAAATGGCTCCCTGTTAGGGAGTCCAGACCTGGGTTCTTTATTGAATGCAGTATTTAGCATACAAGAGTGAGTATAGATTAGAAGAAAGAGATTCTGTTGGGGAGAATTCCTAAGCCTCTTCTTGGGAAGTTTTTTTGTTTTTTTCTTTTTCCCTCAGATATATTTACACTTGAGCATGTTTATTGCAGTTTTTTTTTCTTTTTCTTTTTCATTGCTTTCTAGTATTATAACACTTTAAATTTTGAGAAGTTCCTCATCTCTGAGGAGAAATGATGAAAGTCTCACAGAAGAACATTACTTCAGTGGAAAAGCTTACCCTTAAATGCATTTAAGTGTGTCTTTGGGCTCCAAGTAAGGTCTGTGTGCTGTTCATGAGTTAGCATATAAACTATTTTGGTAAGCCTGTGCTTTTCTTTAGTTGCCTCTTGGCTGTTTCTTTCTAAACCACTATATATGGTTTTGCTGAATCAAGGAAAATAGAAATTTTATTTTAGCAAAAAAATTCATGTGTTTTAACAAAAATGGCACTATTAGATGAACAAATATAAATATATACAACCTTGTGGCATTATAAATACAATATCTATATGTTTTACTGTCATTAATGATTATGTGGTTAGAGTTTTTGTTTGTTCTGTTTGTTGTTGATTTGTTTTTGCACTGTCCAAGGCACTGGTGATAAAATTATGAATAAAACCACACAATTCTCCTTACAGGGTATACATTTTAGGTAATTCAGAATTAAGGATATAACTTTGGATTTAATCTGACCTAAACTGTAGTCCTAACTTGGCCAAATACTAGCCCCAGGGAGATGGATATGTTGTAAACTCTGAGCCACAATGTTCTCATGGGTAAATACAGATAATAGTCACCTGTGAACTTTAGGTTACATAATTAAAGGAAGGAGCCTGAGAAAAGACTTGATTGCCAGGAGGTGTACAATATTGGTTATTAATACCATTTGATGCATGCCAAAATCCTAATAGTTATAGGAGCAGTTTGTACACTGACTTATGGGTCGCAAATGCCATCTGCAAACTTCCTACAATCCTATAAGGTGTGTGTAGTCATCCTGTTCTACAACGGAAGAATCTGGGGCTTAAGGCAGGAGTAATTAAAACTCACCCAAGTCTCACAGCTGCTACTTGTCAGAAAAAGGACTTGAACCACATTCATCTGATGCCAAAGCCCATGTGTTTCCACTGCATTTATCTGATCCATAATTCAAGGCTTGCACTTCTTGGAGCATTCATTTTTCTCAATTTTCCTACATGGTAGAGAAACCAATTGCACCTTTCCCAGTACCTAAGTCTGCATTCTGGAAGCAGCAAGACCAACAACTAACTTTCTCATAAAACTGCACTCTGGTTATATAACCGTGGACCAGACTTTGGCCATCAAATATTAAAATAATCTCTCTCTAGCATCACTTTCTCCCTTGTTTCAGTTCAGTTCAGTTCAGTCGTTCGGTCGTGTCTGACTCTTTGTGACCCCATGAATCGCAGCATGCCAGGCCTCCCTGTCCATCACCAACTCCCAGAGTTCACCCAAACTCATGTGCATCGAGTTGGTGATGCCATCCTGCCATCTCATCCTCTGTCGTCCTCTTCTCCTCCTGCCCCGAATCCCTCCCAGCATCAGGGTCTTTTCCAATGAGTCAGCTCTTTGCATCAGGTGGCCAAAGTATTGGAGTTTTAGCCTCAGCATCAGTCCTTCTAATGAACACCCAAGACTGGTCTCCTTTAGGATGGACTAGTTGGATCTCCTTCCAGTCCAAGGGACTCTTAAGAGTCTTCTCCAACACCACAGTTCAAAAGCATCAATTCTTCAGCGCTCAGCCTTCTTCACAGTCCAACTCTCACATCCATACATAACCACAGGAAAAACCATAGCCTTGACTAGATGGACCTTTGTTGGCAACGTAATATCTCTGCTTTTTAATGTGCTATCTAGGTCGGTCATAACTTTCCTTCCAAGGAGTAAGCGTCTTTTAATTTCATGGCTGCATTCACCATCTGAAGTGATTTTTGAGCCCCCAAAAATAAAGTCTGACACTATTTTCACTGTTTCCCCATCTATTTCCCATGAAGTGTTGGGACCACATGCCATGATCTTCGTTTTCTGAATGTTGAGCTTTAAACCAACTTTTTCACTCTCCTCTTACATTTTCCTCAAGAGGCTTTTTAGTTCCTCTTCACTTTCTGCCATAAGGATGGTGTCATCTGCATATCTGAGGTTATTGATATTTCTCCTGGAAATCTTGATTCCAGCTTGTGCTTCTTCCAGCCCAGTGTTTCTCATGATGTATTCTGCATAGAAGTTAAATAAGCAGGGTGACAATATACAGCCTTGACGTACTCCTTTTCCTATTTGGAACCAGTCTGTTGTTCCATGTCCAGTTCTAACTATTGCTTCCTGACCTGAATATAGGTTTCTCAAGAGGCAGATCAGGTGGTCTGTTATTCCCATCTCTTTCAGAATTTTCCACAGTTTCTTGTGATCTACACAGTCAAAGGTTTTGGCATAGTCAATAAAGCAGAAATAGATGTTTTTCTGGAACTCTCTTGCTTTTTCCATGATCCAGCATATGTTGGCAATTTGATCTCTGGTTCCTCTGCTTTTTCTAAAACGAGCTGGAACATCTGGAAGTTCACGGTTCATATATTGCTGAAGCCTGGCTTGGAGAATTTTGAGCATTACTTTACTAGCTAGCGTGTGAGATGAGTGCAATCTCGGGGTAGTTTGAGCGGTCTTTGGCATTGCCTTTCTTTGGGATTGGAATGAAAACTGACCTTTTCCAGTCCTGTGGCCACTGCTGAGTTTTCCAAATTTGCTGGCATATTGAGTGCAGCACTTTCATAGCATCATCTTTCAGGATTTGAAATAGCTCAACTGGAATTCCATCACCTCCACTATTCCAATCCAAATCTACCCCCTTATGTGTAAACTTTCCATATAATTTAGCTTCCAGTTTGTGACAGTTAGGAGAGTAAAATGGGGTATCAATGATAATTGCTCTGGTTTACCACTTGTAAATTAGCTCCAACCTGGAGTAACCAAGAGGTACCACCATTCTATTTATGTGTCCAATGTTTAGATTCTGTGTTAGATCAAGAAAGTAGTGAGCACAAAATCGAAAAACAGTCTGCCTCAATATATAGATGCACACACGTTTTCTGCTTAGGACCGGAGTAAAGTCACTACATTATTAACACAATTTCAATCTGTATTCAGTCAACTGCTGCAGCTGTGTAGTGACAGCTTCCACCTTTTTTTGTTCCTTCAGACTAAGAGAGATGAATAACTGGCATCTTCTCTTTATAACATTTATATAATCTATTTTTTATTCAGGGGAATCTGTGGATAAAAACATTTTATTTTCTCCTGCAAATCCTTTGGTCAGTGCCCAGATACAGAAACTACACATTTGGGAGGAAATGTGCTGTGTAAAACGGTTTGTTCAGTCCCAGAAAAGTAACTCTGCAAAGGAAAAGGCTTTTATAAACTGTAATGCAAATTTCGCTATCATGGCAACAACCAGTTATTTCCTGCAGTTTCTTCTTGCAGCCAACATCTTAGAAACTGACTGCTAGGCTAAATTTTTTATAAAGGAATAAAGAGAAATGATGATAAGCAGAGTGTACAGTAGGTGACTGAAGCCAAGGGTGGGGAAGAAAGGTTAAAAAAAAAAAATAGAGCAAATAGAAATGAGACACAAAATAGCTATTATGATTTCTCTCCAATTTTACTGAGTTTTAGAATCAGTCAATTTTCTGAGAATTTCTTGTTCATTTTTACCAGGTTTCTGTGATACTGTGATAGTTTATTGCTTTTAAAATATTTTTTGTTATAACATTTAAACAGCATGTAAGCTATAATAAGTGGAAGGAAGTGGACTATCAGTCTGGTTTTACAGTATTGTAATTATAAACAGGAAAGTTTCAATAATTTATCTTAAAATTCACATAAAACGCATAATTGATAGAAAATATATCTTAAGCTTATAAAGTAACTTAAATCAACTCAAAGTAGAAGGCAAGAAAAGAAGCCATTGAAGAGAGATCTGAGTAAAAACATAAGATTCTTTAGCTTCAGTCAGGGCTTTCCTCATAACTCAGCTGGTAAAGAATCTGCCTGCAGTGCAGGAGATGCTGATTTAATTCCTGGGTTGGGAAGATCTCGTGGAGAAGGTAATGGCTCCCCACTCCAGTATTCTGGCCTGGAGAATTCCATGGACTGTATCGTCCATAGGGTTGCAAAGAGTCAGACAAAACTAAGCAACTTTGACTTTCACTTAGATTAAAAAAAAAAACAACCCTATTTAAACAGCGTATGCTAATTAAAAAGTTTACAGTTACTCTCTGCATCTCAGTGATGTGTTTAAACTGAATAATTCATGCCCTGACCCATAATTTCATTTACTTTCTTTTCAGTTCCACTTTTCTTGCTTGCTTCATAACTTTTTTAAAAGATTTAATTTTATTTACTTACATTTTTGAGGTCATCAGTTTCTTTCTGAATCTAATTATTAAGAGTTTTGTCCCCTCTTCATTAGTTTTCTGTACAATTAAACTAGTACAAATTTTATTTTTAGTGTCTCCTCCCTCCCTTATTAGGGGCTTCCCAGGTGTCTCAGTGTGGTAAAGAATCCACCTGCTGATGCAGGAGATGCAGGAGACACCAGAGATGTGGGTTCAATCCCTGGGTCAGAAAGATCACTTGGAGGAGGAAATGGCACCTGACTCACTGCTCCTCACTGGGCACACTGTTTGCTGAACCCATGGCAGTCAAGGCATGAGCAGGGAAGCTGGAAGAAAACTCAAGAACCTGTAGGAACTGTTGACACATTTATTCTCTCCTAACTGGCACAGCCGGAGAAGGCAATGGCAATCCACTGCAGTACTCTTGCCTGGAAAATCCCATGGATGGAGAAGCCTGGTAGGCTGCAGTCCATGTGGTCACGAAGAGTTGGACACGACTGAGAGTCTTCACTTTCACTTTGCACTTTCATGCATTGGAGAAGGAAATGGCAACCCACTCCAGTGTTCTTGCCTGGAGAATCCCAGGGACGGGGGAGCCTGGTGGGCTGGTGCCTATGGGGTCACACAGAGTTGGACACGACTGAAGTGACTTAGCAGTAGCATCAGGAGCAACTGGCACAGCAGCAAGGCAGCGGTAGCCATGCTGCATTCTCTCCTCTGGTGGTTGATCCAGCGGACCTAGCCCTAACACAACCTTAATGCAGCCATAACTTACTCATAACGTAGCTGCAAGGGCTTTTCAGGTGGAGCTTATATATGTTTACAGAACAAAACAGGTACATTGTAACATACATGTGCAGAGCTATGTGATTTCAGCTGTAACATAACCATTACAAAACTTGGGGTGAGAGAGCCTGACCACCACCATCTTGGCTAATTTACTCTTTTCCTATAGCACCCCATTCCAATATTCTTGCCTGGAAAATTCCATGGACAGAAGAGCCTTGTGGGCTACAGTTCAGTCAGTCAGTTCAGTCGCTCAGTCGTGTCTGACTCTTTGGGACCCCATGAATTGCAGCACACCAGGCCTCCCTGTCCATCACCAACTCCCGGAGCTCACCCAAACTCACGTCTGTTGAGTTGGTGATACTATCCAGCCATCTCATCCTCTGTCGTCCCCTTCTCCTCCTGTCCCCAATCCCTCCCAGCATCAGAGTCTTTTCCAATGACTCAACTCTTTGCATGAGGTGGCCCAAAGTATTGGAGTTTCAGCTTTAGCATCATTCCTTCCAAATAATACCCAGGACTGATATCCTTTAGGATGGACTGGTTAGATCTCCTTGCAGTTCAAGGGACTCTCAAGAGTCTTCTCTAACACCACAGTTCAAAAGCATCAATTCTTCGGTACTCAGCTTTCTTCACAGTCCAACTCTCACATCCATACATGACCACTGGAAAAACCATAGCCTTGACTAGACAGAACTTTGTTGGCAAAGAAATGTCTCTGATTTTGAATATGCTATCTAGGTTGGTCATAACTTTCCTTCCAAGGAGTAAGTGTCTTTTAATTTCATGGCTGCAATCACCATCTGCAGTGATTCATGGGGTTGGAAAGAGTCATACATGATTGAGCACACACACACTACCACATACCCTCTCTCATTCTACTTAAAAAAAAAAATCTGGCAATAAAACTATCTTTCTGTTCTTAGGAGTGTTGGACTCTGATAAACTAAAATTCCCAACTGACTGTGGTTTATTTTCTTTATTATTTAAAATATGAGTAGCCCATGCCTTTTGAGGATTCCTATCACACATAAGCAAGCATCAGTTGTTTCCCTATTTATCAGAATTAAGCTAGGAGTAAGCAGTGCTCTGTTTATTTCTACTTTCTGTGAGATAAGATTTGACTTCAAGGCAAGTCTTAAATTTTATCAGATAGACTACTTTTAGATAACTGAGTCATCTAGCAGTTTTCATGATAATTAATGTACCCATAAGAACTGCCAGCCTCAAACCGAATTAGAAAAAGCATTTTCCGTGTTGCAGGCTTTTTGGTAGAGTATCTGTCTCAATCGTTTTTTGTCTAATCAATTGTTCTCTTTGTATACTTGGTTGAAAAACAGTGTCCCTCCCAGCAATTTGAGTCTAGTCATCTTACTCCAGTTTTCCCTCCTGTTCCTGTGGTCCAATAGTTGTCAAAGTAAGGGCTGGGAACAGCTAGGGGTCTGGAAGATCAAAACCATTTTCACAGTAAGACTGAGACATTATTTGCCTTTTCCACATGGCAACCCACTCCAGTATTCTTATCCATAGAATCCCATGGACAGAGGATCCTGGTGGGCTACAGTCCATGGGGTTGCACAGAGTTAGACATGACTGACACACATACCATCATTCTGTAATTTGTACAGAGGAGTTTGCCAAAGAATGCCATGTGTGATAACTTCATTGTTCTGATCACTAATGGGATGTGAACTTGGCATTCTTGTGTTTAAAAATTTTCTGTTTAATGTTAATATAGTAAATACTGATAGGTATCACACACACAATGCAAGCTTTTTAGGGTTCTCAGTAATTTTTTTAGTGTAAAGAACTCCTGAAATCAAAATATTTGAGAACTGCTGCTATAGTTCAGTCCAGGTAGCATTTACCAAGTCTCAGCAATAACTATGAAATATATATAGTTTGTGTGAATTTGCAAATATATTTTGCTTATTTTTCATACTTGAAATTATAAGTGTACATCTTAAGCTGAAGTGGTTTTATCAGCCCATTCTGTGATAGAGTCTCCTAAAATTGACCAGTATTTCTTAAGCAATTTTTTCACTCTTTAATACACCCATTGTATCTCTAGAAGCCTTTTTTGCCTGAGGACAGTTTAATTTGTTTGTTAAACACTATTTAGAGAAAGAGACATTTGTGTTTATTTCATTAAAGGGTATTACTAGTAATATGATTTTAGCCAAATGCCATCACATTTTGATAAAAATAAATAACTGGTATTTGGAAAGTTGATTTACAACACATAAGGGCATAATATAGATTAACTTTTGCTTATTATCTCTGTCATTATTATATTCATGTGATAAACAACTTTCATTTTTCATTGCTTACTATTATGTTCAGTACATTTTGCATGACTAAGTTAACAGTCAACATTATTTTGATTTAAAATGTTGAGAAACAGAACTTTTCAGTAGAGTTAAGTTTAGCATATTACACATTTATATGGCATATCAGCATTAATAAGAATTTAAATTTATAGCAAAATTAATAGTGGCATCTCTGCTGCATCCATTAAGATGATTTAATAAATCAAAGATCCAGGTCAATCAACAATCAGATTATAATCATTATAATTTCGAAGTCTTAAATTAGGAGGATGGATATAAATCTTTAAGTTATTCTTACATTTACTTTATGCAACCAGTAATAGTGTATTTTAATGACAATAACATAGATATTAGATATGTTAATGAACATATTCTTATGCAAGCTTTTAAATTTAGTGTTTCTCTTATTAAAGAAATAAGATGCAAATAAAATAAACCAGATTTCTCTGAACCATAAAGACATTTCTTATTTACTTAATAAAAGTGTTCGTTATACTCAGTTTTAGAATTGGTTTAATAGCAATATAACTATGTCATCACAGGCTGAATGTTTTCTATGTTTCTACTGGGTCACCTTTTTTCCTCTTGTTGGTTTCAATATGGCTGCACTAGATTCAAGTTCTACATATTAACTCTGTCTTTTAAGGCAGAAAGTAGTCTAAAAAAAAAAGATATGGTTTATTTAATAATTTTCTAAAATAGAAGAATAGATTTCCTCAGAAACTTTCCAACAGACTTCTCGTACCTAATGACTCCCTGTCCAGAAGTGTGTCATATGGCCATCCCCTAGGGCAAGCAAAATTTGGAAAGTGACTATCAGGTGGTAAAACTAAGATTTGAATAATTGGCTTATACCTCTTAGTCCCCTTCCGGGCTGAGCACATTGACATTGTGAAAAACATTCTAGTTCTGTTAGGAAGAGAGGGGATCATTAGTGTGGAATAGGAAACATCATTTGCCATAATAGATAAGAATAGGGGCATACATGGGATGTTCAGAAACCTAGAGGGTGAAAAAGACCAGTCCGAGGACCTGGGGGGCGGCACACAGGAATGGAGGCTAACTGATACAAATCTGGGAGGTAGAGTAAGAATTAGCTAGTAAAGACGTGTTGGGACACATTCAGAAAATTACTATCTGGGGCCTTAAGTGATATAAAAAGTCTGAAGTGATTTCAATAATGGAGGTCAGTTTTCATTCTATAAATTATATGTGTTAGGCAATTACTATGTATTTCTCTGCACCTTTGTGTGAGTATGTTTCAAGACTTAAGCAGGGCTGAGATTAAACCAGTAGGAAACATGCCCACATAGGCATATCATTGCATTAGGTCAATGAAGTGCTTTCACACACACTTATTTCCTGGCACATTTAAAGTGGTGTGAGGAGACCGTGTCCTTTTTCCTGCTAGTTCTCAAGGAAGACTAGAATCCTCATTGCATTCTTTTAGATTATAGTTATCAGTCTCTGGAGGGGCCTTCTTAACTTCTAAAACACAAAACAATTAAAATCACTGAGCCAGTTGTCTTGGGACCTGCTGACTTTTTCCCTCTGAAACTACACTCAGAAGTTACACAGTTGAAATTAAACACCTTTTTAAAAAATTGCATTTGATGTGTAGTCGTTGTTAAGACTTGGCATTTTCCACACAAATTTACTTGAGATTCAATCATGATTTGTCAAATACTTCAGTAGTATTATAGTCCCGTTAGATTAACCTATTGAGTTTGGCTGTACTTAGCAATGGTAAAGCAAGGTAATGAATGTATATTGCATTATTGCCACAGTTCTCTATTTAAAAAGTGTTTGCAAACTTGCAGCTAACATAGGTTTCTTGTTTCCATTGTTGTTATGTGCAGAAGAGCTTGGAATTTCATTTCTCTAAGGAAGTGGCAGTGATTTCTAAGAAGTTGAGTCGTTTCAACAGTATATGATTTTGTTGGAAACAATAATGTGAACTTGACTGTATCTGTCACTCTCATTATTTATTTCTGCAAATAGAAATTGATAAAGTTATCTGGCCATAATTGGACTCTTTTCCGTAGGGAAAGCCATAATTGGAGAGCAACTGCTAGCTACGGATAAATGAGGATATATTTCTGCCCTTAGAAATGTATTGTGTAGATATGATGTGTTATTCATACACTCATTTTATTAATATTTATCTGTAAGTATTTTTAATATTTTATACTCTTTGCCTAATAATACCTCCTTGCTTGGGAATGATACTTACTGTTGAATCAACATATTTCACCTTGGCAATGTTAACGGAGCAGTATCCTAAGAGACTTGTACATGTAGCTGACTATCATAAACAAAGTGGATAGACCATATCAAAACATAAAGATAGAATAATATTTTGTATAAATCTAGTTTTATTCACATGACCCATGCAGTGGGTAGTTCTTGCAGTGACAGGTGAGGAACAGGCTGCACTGACCAGAAATCATTGCTGACTATAAGCCAGTGTGGCAGCCCATGCATTGTTACAGCACTGACAGTGACATGAGACAGCAATGGCCATGCTTTGCCCAAAGAATCCCAGGTTTCTTCCCTTAAATTCAACTGGAAATTCAGAAAATAAAAATGTAGGACAATAAGTTAGAACCTAGTGTCTAATACTCAGTTTTTTTTCCATTAATCTAAACAAAATAACAATATTTGTGTATATAAATAAATTCTTTTCCTGAGGATGGTAAATATACCTCTGAAAAAAATAAAATAACAAAGGACAGTTTGTCTTAAGTATACATCCTACCTTGGGGGAATAATCACATGTGCTTTCATATTTACTTATTCAGACCTCCCATTCTAATTCCAAGAAAGTATCAGTATATCACCAAATTTCTTTTCCCATTGTCCTATGTGCTGCTAAGTCGCTTCAGTCATGTGTGACTGTGTGCGACCCCATAGACAGCAGCCCACCAGGCTCCCCTGTCCCTGGGATTCTATAGGCAAGAACACTGAAGCGGGTTGCCATTTCCTTCTCCAATTGTCCTATGTAAACATTGCTAAAAAGAAGAAAAATAGAGGGGTGGCTGGGGGAAGGTAGACAATTTTCAATCCTGTCTAAACCACTTAAACATCAAAATTAATCTGCTGGCAAGAGACAGAAAGGTACAGGCTGACCTCAGGAATAAAGCACACCTTTTGGAAAATTCTTTCTAGAACAGAAAATAGTACAACCCACCTTGGATGAGCTAGGATAAGAATAACTCAGATATGCAGATGACACCATCCTCATGGCAGAAAGTGAAGAACTAAAGAGCTTCCTGATGAAAGTGAAAGAGGATAGTGAAAAAGTTGGCTTAAGGCTCAACATTCAGAAAACTAAGATCATGGCATCTGGTCCCATCACTTCATGGCAAATAGATGGGGAAACAATGGAAACTGTGACAGACTTTATTTTGGCGGGGCTCCAAAATCACTGCAGATGGTGACTGCAGCCATGAAATTAAAAGATGCTTGCCCCCTGGAAGAAAAGTTATGACCAACATAGACAGCATACTAAACAGAGACATTACTTTGTCAACAAAGGTCCATCTAATCAAAGCTATGGTTTTTCCAGTAGTCATGTATGGATGTGAGAGTTGGACTATAGAGAAAGCTGAGTACCAAAGAATTGATGCTTTTGAACTGTGTTGTTGGAGAAGACTCTTGAGAGTCCCTTGGACTGCAAGGAGATTCAACCAGTCCATCCTAAAGGAAATCAGTCCCGAATATTCATTGGAAGGACTCACACTGAAGCTGAAACTCCAATACTTTGGCCACCTGATGTGAAGAACTGACTCATTTGAAAAGACCCTGATGCTGGGAAAGATTGACGGAAGGAGGAGAAGGGGACAACAGAGGATGAGATGGTTGGATAACATTACCTACGCAACGGACATGAGTTTGAGTAAACTCCGGGAATTGGTGATAGACAGGGAAGCCTGGCATGCTGCAGTCCACGGGGTCACAAAGAGTCTGACACAACTGAGCAACTGAACTGAAATGAACTGAAAACAAGACACCTATGCTGATTATTCAGGAGAAAAAATTAATTTAATACTATGGCTTTGTTTAGTTGCTCAGTCGTGTCCACCTCTGCAAACCTATGGACTGCAGGACCTCAGGTTTTCTTCTCCTTCACCATCTCCCTGAGTTTGCTCAAACTCATGTCCATTGAGTCAGTGATGTCATTTGACCATCTAATCCTCTGTCACCCACTTTCCCGCCTGCCCTCAATCTCGCCCAGCAACAGAGTCTTTTGCAGTGAGTCGGCTCTTTGTATTAGGTGGCCAAAGTATAGGAGCTTCAGCTTCAGCATCAGTTCTTCCAATGAATGTTCAGGGTTGACTTCCTTTAGGGTTGACTGATTTGATCTTGCAGTCCAAGGGACTCTCAAGAGTCTTCTCCAACAACACAGTTCAAAAGCGTTAATTCTTGGTGCTCAGTTTTCTTTATAGTCCAACTCTCACATCCATACATGACTACTGGAAAAACCATAGCTTTGACTAGATGGACCTTTGTTGACAAAGTAATGTCTCTGCTTGTGAATATGCTATCTAGGTTGGTCATAACTTTTCTTCCAGGGGGCAAGCATCTTTTAATTTCATGGCTGCAGTCACCATCTGCAGTGATTTTGGAGCCCCCCCAAAATAAAGTCTGTCACAGTTTCCATGGTTTCCCCATCTATTTGCCATGAAGTGATGGAAATGGATGCTAACGTCTTCATTTTTGAATGTTGAATTTTAAGCCAGTTTTTTTTGTTTTTTTCACTCTTCTCTTTCACCATCATCATGAGGCTATTTAGTTCCTCTTCCTTTTCTGCCATACAGGTGGTGTCATTTATCTGCATATCTGAGGTTTTTGATATTTTTCCTGGCAATCTTGATTCCAGCTTGTGCTTCATCAAGCCTAGTATTTCACATGACGTACTCTGCATATAAGTTAAATAAGCATAGTGACATTTTACAGCTTTGACGTACTCCTTTTCCAGTTTGGAACCAGTCCGTTGTTCCATGTCTGGTTCTAATTATTGCTTCTTGACCTCTATACAGGTTTCTCAGGAGGCAGGTAAAGTGGTCCGGTATTCCCATCTCTTTAAGAATTTTCCACAGTTTGTTGTGATCCACACTGTTAAAAGCTTTAGTGTAGTCAATGAAGCACAATTGGATATTTTTCTAGAATTCTGCTATTTCTACGATCTAATGGATCTTGGCAATTTGATCTCTGGTTTCTTTGCCTTTTCTAAAGCCAACTTGTACATCTGCAAGTTCTCAGTTCATGTACTATTGAAGCCTAGCTTGAAGGATTTTGCGCATTACCTTGCTAGCGTTCAAAATGAGTGTAATTGTGTGGTAGTTTGAACATTCTTTGGCATTGCCGTTCTTTGGGATTGGAATGAAAACTGAAGTATCCAGTGCTGTGGCCACTGCTGAATTTTCAAAATTTGCTGGCATACTGAGTGCAGCACTTAACAGCATAATCTTTTAGGATTTGGAATAGCTCAGCTAGAATTCCATCACATCCACTACCTTTGTTCATAGTGATGTTTCCAAAGGCCCACTTGACTTCTCACTCCAGGATGTCTGGCTCTAGGTAAGTAATCACACAATCATGGTTATTTGAGTCATTATATAGTTATTCTGTATATTCCTGCCTCCTCTTCTTAATATCTTCTGTCTCTGTTAGTTCCATACTGTTTCTCTCCTTAATTATGCCCATCTTTGCATGAAATTTTCCCTTGGTGTCTCCAGTTTTTTAAAAGAGATCTCTAGTCTTTCTCATTCTAATGTTTTCCTCTTTACTTTGCATTGATCTCATAGGAAGGCTTTCTTATCTCTCCTTGCTATTCTCTAGAACTCTGCATTCAGATGGATGTGTCTTTCTTAAACTGAAGATTTACATTGAAATAAGTAGGGAAAACCACTAGGCCATTTAGGTATGGCCTAAATCAAATCCGTTATGATTATACAGTGGAAGTGACAAACAGATTCAAGGGTTTAGGTCTAATGAACTGTGGATGAAGGTTCATAACACTGTATAGGAGGTGGTGATCAAAACCATCCCCAAGAGAAAGTAATGCAAAAGGCAAAATCGTTGTCTGAGGAGGCCTTACAAACAGCTGAGAAAGTAACACTGTGGTGCCAGGTTCAATTCTAAGGCTGTTCAAGTGCATGCTCACTAATGCAGCACTGTAGCTCTGTAGGATTGCAATTATTATGCCCAATATTTATAAATGAAAAAAAGTAAGGCTCTGAAAAGCATAGTAACTTATCCAGGGTCTAACAAGTTGTATGTGCTTAACCCAGATTAGGTTACAGCTGTGGCTAATCCCAGGCTTTTCCCACTGCAGAGCTCAGTAAAAACCTGTCTTAATGAGATGTGGGATTCAATACAGCCTTATCCCTTAATTGACAATTCTCACAGCCTGCAAATAAAAATTATTTTGTCCAGGTGCATGTGGTCTATGAACTATATATCACTTTTATTTTCTTCATTTTATAAGTTGTCTGTTTGGTAGATAAAAATAATAATTTCATTTATAATAAAAATGACCAATATTTCAATAAATACTGGGCTTCCCTGGTGTCTCAGATGGTAAAGAATCCACCTGCAATGCAGGAAAACCTGAGTTTTATCCCTGCTTAGGTAAATCCCCTGGAGAAGGGAATGGCTATCCTCTTGACTATTCTTTCTGGAGAATCCCATGGACAGAGGAATCTGGTGGGTTTCAGTCCATGAGGTCACAAAGAGTCTAGTATGTTGACTGGCATGAATAATGAATGTTGTTATTCACTTGCTCAATCATGTCCAACTGTTCACAACACCATGGATGGCAGCATGCAAGGGTTCCCTGTTCTTCACTACCTCCCAGAGTTTGCTCAAACTCAGTGTCCATTGAGTCGATGAGTCATCCAACCATTCCATCCTCTGTCGCACAATTCTTCTCCTGCCCTCAATCTTTCCCAGATTTAGAGCCTTTTCAAATGAGTTGGCTCTTTACATCAGTGTCCAAAGTATTGAAGCTTCATCACCAAGTCAGTCCTTCCAATGAATATTGAGCATTGATTTTCTTTAGAATCAACTGATTTGATCTTGCAGTCCAAGGGACTCTCAAGATTTTTCTCCAACACCACAGTTGAAAACATCATTTCTTTGGTGCTCAGCCTTCTTTATGGTCCAACTCTCACATCCCTACCCGGCTACTGGAAAACTATAGCTTTGACTATATGGACCGTTGATAGCAAAGTGATATCTCTGCTTTTTAATACGATGTCTAGGTTTGCCATAGCTTTTCTTTCAAGGAAAAAGTGTCTTTTAATTTCATGGCTGCAGTCACCATCCTCAGTGATTTTGGAGCCCAAGAAAATAAAGTATGTCACTGTTTCCATTGTTTCCCCATCTATTTGCCATGAAGTGATGGGACCAGATGCTATCATCTTAGTTTTATGAATGTTGAGCTTTAAGTCAGCTTTTTCACTCTCCTTTCACTTTCATTAAGAGGCTTTTTAGTTCCTCTCCATTTTCTGCCATAAGAGTGGTGTCATTTGCATATCTGAGGTTATTGATATTTCTCCTGGCAACCTGGATTTCAGCTTGTGGCTTCATCCAACCAGGCGTTTCATATGATGTATTCTGCATATAAGTTAAATAAGCAGAGTGACAGTATACAGCCTTGACGTATTCCTTTCTCAATTTTGAGCCAGTCTTTTGCTCCATGTCCGGTTCTAACTATTGCTTCTTGACCTGCATACATGTTTCTAAGGAGACAAGTAAGATGATCTGGTATTTCCATCTCTTTAATAATTTTCCACAGTTTGTTATTATCCACACAAATCAAAGGTGTTAGCATAGTCGGTGAAACAGAAATAGATGTTTTCCTGGAATTATCCTGCTTTTTCTATGATCCAACAGATTTTGCCAATTGATTTCTGGTTCCTCTGCCTTCTCTAAATCCAGCTTGTACATCTGGAATTTCTTGGTTGAAGCCTAGCTTGAAGGTTTTTGAGCAATACCTTGCTAGCATGTGAAATGAGTGCAACTGTGTGGTAGTTTGAACATTCTTTGGCATTTCCCTTCTTTGGGATTGGAATGAAAACTGACCTTTTCTAATCCTGTGGCCACTGCTGTGTTTTCCAAATTTGTTGGCATATTGACTACAGTACTTTATGCATAGGTTTTAATTATTGAACTTTCTTAATACAAACCAAAATGTTGTTTTCTTTTATATTTAAAATTATATATGTTAACTTCAGAACTCAATATTAAAATCACTTAAATGTGATCTGTAAACTTTTCCTGGTTTCTTCTTTCACATTCAATGACGATACCTTAATTGTACATATTTATGAGAGTCAAAAAATAGACAGCAGGGAAAACTCTAATGGGGATATAGATTTGTTAACTAGATAGATTAAGTTTTCAATTAATTAAAATACATCTAAATCTCCAAGGTCTTTTGTGTTCTTCACTTATATGAACCTAAACCCATCTATTATTTATAAAACTGTCTTAATCTTTCCAGATGCAGAATTTCTAAATATATTTATTGAATGTTGTTAACATTAATTCAAGAAATAACAACCAAAAATTATCTACTCTTAGTTGAAAATGTATCCTTAATATAAGTGTATCATCTAGTAATACAAACCTATTTTCTTATTTGCTGCATCTCTCACTCCAGATTCTGTTTTAAAGCATGAGGTAAGGTATATGGTGATTGCAGCCATGAAACTAAAAGACACTCCTTGGAAGGAAAGTTATAACAAACCTAGATAGCATATTCAAAATCAGAGACATTTCTTTGCCAACAAAGGTCTGTCTAGTCAAGGCTATGGCTTTTCCAGTTGTCACGTATGGATGTGAGAGTTGGACTGTGAAGAAAGCTGAGCGCCGAAGAATTGATGCTTTTGAACTGTGGTGTTGGAGAAGACTCTTGAGAGTCCCTTGGACTGCAGGGAGATCCAACCAGTCCGTTCTGAATGAGATCAGCCCTGGGATTTCTTTGGAAGGAATGATGCTAAAGCTGAAACTCCAGTACTTTGGCCACCTCACGCAAAGAGTTGAGTCATAGGAAAAGACTCTGATGCTGGGAGGGATTGGGGGCAGGAGGAGAAGGGGACGACAGAGGATGAGACGGCTGGATGGCATCACTGACTCAATGGATATGAGTCTGAGTGAACTCCGGCAGTTGGTGATGGACAGGGAGGCCTGACGTGCCGCGATTCATGGGGTCTCAAAGAGTCGGGGACACGACTGGGCGAGTGAACTCTCTGAACTGAACTGAAGGTACCTGGTGGCCTCATTTTTTGCAGTCAATCCTAACTCTACATATTAGGTACTATATGATATTGGACAGATCAGATAACTGTTTGGAATCTCAGTGTTCTATAAAACAAATGTCAGAGTGTTTTCCAGTTTTTAATAACTGCTGCTGCTGATGCTAAGTCGCTTCAGTCGTATGCGACTCTGTGTGACCCCATAGATGGCAGCCCACCAGGCTCTCCGTCCCTAGGATTCTCCAGGCAAGAACACTGGAGTGGGTTGCCATTTCCTTCTCCAATGCATGAAAGTGAAAAGTGAAAATGAAGTCGCTCAGTCGTGTCTGACTCCTAGCGACCCCATGGACTGCAGCCTACCAGGCCCCTCCGTCCATGGTATTTTGCAGGCAAGAGTACTGGAGTGGGTTGCCATTGCCTTCTCCGTTTTAATAACTAGGATTATATAAAATTAAATATATGTTGTTACTTCTATAATTTGATTATATCTCATTTTGTTTTTCTTAAACCCCTTATTATTTCACAAATGAAATAATTATTTTAAAGTTTACTATCAGCAATAGCAATCACCTCACACCAATAATTTTATGAAGCCTTCCTATGAAAAGCTTGTCATCCAGTTATCTTCCTCTTCGATGGAGAATATAGGAATATGCTAAGAGGAGAGGAAAATTAGTTCAGCAATTAATATAGAACTATTTAGCCAGTCAATGATAACCAGGTAGTATATAGAATCAGATCAGATCAGTCGCTCAGTCGTGTCCGACTCTTTGCGACCCCATGAATCGCAGCACGCCAGGCCTCCCTATCCATCACCAACTGCCGGAGTTCATCCAGACTCACGTCCATCGAGTTAGTGATGCCATCCAGCCATCTCATCCTCTGTCGTCCCCTTCTCCTCCTGCCCCCAATCCTTCCCAGCATCAGAGTCTTTTCCAATGAGTCAACTCTTTGCATGAGGTGGCCAAAGTACTGGAGTTTCAGCTTTAGCATCATTCCTTCCAAAGAAATCCCAGGGCTGAGCTCCTTCAGAATGGACTGGTTGGATCTCCTTGCAGTCCCAGGGACTCTCAAGAGTCTTCTCCAACACCACAGTTCAAAAGCGTCAATTCTTCAGGGCTCAGCTTTCTCCACAGTCCAACTTTTACATCCATACATGACCACAGGAAAAACCATAGCCTTGACTAGACGGACCTTTGTTGACAAAGTAATGTCTCTGCTTTTGAATATGCTATCTAGGTTTGTCATAACTTTCTTTCCAAGGAGTAAGCGTCTTTTAATTTCATGGCTGCAGTCACCATCTGCAGTGATTTGGAACCCAGAAAAATAAAGTCTGACACTGTTTCCACTGTTTCCCCATCTATTTCCCATGAAGTGGTGGGACCGGATGCCATAATCTTCATTTTCTGAATGTTGAGCTTTAAGCCAACTTTTTCACTCTCCACTTTCACTTTCATCAAGAGGCTTTTGAGTTCCTCTTCACTTTCTGCCATAAGGGTGGTGTCATCTGCATATATAGAATACAGTTTTGCAAATATATTTTAAGATATATTTTTAAAATTTTTATGATTTGCTATTATTATGTTTAGAAATAGGACAAAATACTCTTTTAATATATTTCCATCAGTGATTACACAATATAAACCACTGATGTCTCGTTAGAGTGTATGCATTTCCTAAATCAAGCGTGTTTATAATTCCCGAAGTATATGCAGACATTTTGACAGTGAGCATAACTTATTGATCCATCAAAGAATTGTAGTTTTGTTATCAGACAAATAGAAGATCTACATTTGCATGGCTATTTTCATGTTATTTTCAGTGACATTTATCTTTTTAATCAGAAATGCTAATTCTTATCATAAAATGATACCAAAATATATTCTTTGTGATTCGCCCATCTCATTTTTCCCTTTCCATTGTATTATATTTCTGTCTCATTTATTTTTCTCATGCTTGGTCCTATATCATTTATGTCCCTTTGTTGACTTCAGCTTCCAAATTCAGAATCTATGATCATCTATTCAGCTGAAATGCCAGGCCCCATGAGCATTTTCATGTATATTGTTTATTACTCACAACAATTATAGGAATTAAGGTCTACTATCCACATTTGAATGTAGTATGTAGAAGGACTTCCCTGGTGACTCAGATGGTAAAGAATCCACCTGCAGTGCAGGAAACCTGGGTTCAGTCTCTGAGTTGGGGACATCCTCTGGAGGAGGACATGACAACCCACTCCAATATTTTTGCCTGGAGAATCCCCATGGACAGAGGAATCTGGTGTGCTACAATTCACAGGCTCCCAAAGAGTAGGACACCACTGAGCAACTAAGCATAGCACAGCACATGTAGCAAGGCAAGAAACTGAACTCAGACTCTTTAACTCCAAGTCTAGAGTTCCTTCCACTGCAATAGAGATGCCCTGAGATTCACTAATCTTTTTTGTTTGTTCACTTGTTCATTCATTCACTCACCATTCATTGGTGATCAAAGATAGGAATCAAACACTATAGGTTGTAATGACTGGTGCTAATGAGTATTTGTGGCATTGGGGTCAGTGTTAGAGACACACTGAGTGGCAGTTAACAGTTTGTGTAATATAGGCCCCAAGTCAGTGTCCAGCATGGGTTTATCACATATTCTATCAAGCCTGTTCATCAGACATGCTAAAAAAACTTCTATGGCTTTGGGAGCTGTTAGACTCTTGGGTTTAAAAATGTGATTAAGATAAAATTCTTGTTTTTGAAGAACTTACATTTTAGTAAAAAGGCTATCAATGAAGGGGGATTTGAGTTCTGTGACAATCAGAATTATTAATATAATCAGTCTCCCTAAATGGCCCCCCTAATATTCTGATATCCCTCAGGTTCCTGGTAATTCTGACTCTTAACCTCCCTATCTTTAGCCCCTCTTTTCAGTTATACTACTCTTCAACACTTAAACTAGTTAGAAACATGCTATGTAAAATTCATCTTTACTCCTCATGATTTCCCCAAATTTTATTGTTTTCATATGGCTCCTTTGATAGATATAAATCTTCAAGCAAATAAATCTTATTTTTTGTTCTCATTTTGCAATCTATACTTGAGTCAGGGGGAATACTAGACCACCCTACCTGTCTCTTGAGAAACCTGTGTATGAGTTAAGAAACAACAGTTAGAACTTGACATGGAACAAATGACTGGTTCAAAATTGGAAAAAGAGTATGGCAAGGCTATATATTGTTACCCTGCTTATTTAACTTATATGCAGGCTACATCAAGTGAAATGCCAAGCTGGATGAATCACAAGCTAGAATCAAGATTGCCAGGAGAAATGTCAACAACCTCAGATACACAGATGATACCATTCTAATGGCAGAAATAGAGGAACAACTAAAGAGTCTCTTGATGAGTGTGAAAGAGGAGAGTGAAAAAGCTGACAAAAAACAGCAAAATTCTGTAAAGCAATTATCCTTCAATAAAAAATAAATTAATTAAAAAATAAATCTCAACATTCAGAAAGCTAAGATCATAGATCATGGCAAGTGGAAGGGGTAAAGGTGAAAACAGTGACAAATTTTATTTTCTTGAGCCCCCAAATCATTGTGGACAGTGACTTCAGCCATGAAATTAAAATACCTTTGCTCCTTCGAAGAAAAACTATGACAAATCTAGATAGTGTATTAAAAAGCAGAGACAGAATTTTGCTGACAAAGGTCCATATAGGCAAAGCTATCTTTTTTCCAGTAGTCATGTACAGATAATGAGTGTTGAAATGTAAAGAATGCTGAGCTCTGAAGAACTGATGATGCTCAATTGAATGGTGATACTGAAAAGACTCTTGAGAGTCGTTTGAACTGCAAGATCAAACCAGTCAATCCAAAAGGAAATCAACCCTGAATATTCATTGGAAGGTCTGATGCTGAAACTGAAGATCTAATAGTTTGGCCAACCGATGCAAAGAGCTGATTCATGGGAAAGACCCTAATACTAGGAAAGATTGAAGGCAAAAGGAGAAGGGAGCAGTAGAGGACGAGATGGTTAGATAGTGTCACCAACTCAATGGGCATGAATCTAAGCAAACTCCATGAGAGACGGAGGACAGAGGAGTCTGGCATGTACCGGTTGCATAGAGTCGGATGCAATTTAGTGGCTGAACAATAACAACTTAGAGTAGATGATATTAAAGAGTCTTTTTCATTTGACATTTTAAAATGTTTTCTATATAAACAGCAAAAATGGAATGAGACTTTAGAGTTAATATAAATGCAATGTGGAAAAGATAATGTAAGCTCTTTTTCTTTGCATTTTTGAGCATGCAAATTTTTGTCTTGTATTTTGACCCATAATTATCAAGTGCATAGTGACTTTCTTTTTTAAGAGAAACCAACCAGAAGGAGAGTATTTTTCTGATACAAAATGCTTATAAATACATTATCTGAGTTTTGTATGAGCTCAAACTTATTTATTTTGAAACATCAATAGATACTTGTTTTTTCATGGGGTCACGCTTTTTAGGGAAGCATGAGATTCTTGAATACATCCATGGTGCTCAAAAAGACCCATTTATTGTGCATTGAATAGAAAGAAAGACTTATTCCTCATTTTCCCTATCCCTTGAGACTCAACATTAATGTTTAGAGTTTTATTAATTGGCATTTGAAGCTCTTCTTATATAGGAGGATGACTATTATGTTTCCCTTTCCCAAGATGTAGAACTGTACAAGCAAATGAACAAGAAAAAGAGAAGGTATGTGACAAGTATTGCAAAGATGTTCCCTTTAATTTTTTTGTTTTATATAAGAATATAGTTGATTTACAGTGTTATGCTAATTTCAGGTGTACAGCAAGATGATTCAATTATATATATATATATATATATATATATATTTTATGTAAAATTCTTTTCCTATATAGATTATTACAGAATATTAGGTAGAATTCCCTGGGCTATACAGTAGATCCTTGCTGATTATCTATTTTATATATAGTAGTATGTATATATTAATCCCTTGAATCCTGCCACTTTGGGAATTTGCCCCTTTTTGAGGGGCATATATACTTAAATATATGTGTTTGTGATCTAATAATTGATGTACATACCAATAATTTGTTTTTATTCAATATAGAATAGTCTCCATTCATCCTCTGCTTGTCAGACAGGTACATTTATTTAAAACTATCTGTGCTGTGTTCTCTACTCAGAATAATTTTCCTTTTTATTTATTAAAAAAGTAGAAGGTGTTTATTGACAAAGCAGCAGCATCTATCCTACACTTTTTCTGGCCCGTTTCTCAAAGTTGTACATTAATTAGAACATTTAGTATTTGAAAAAAGCATTAAATTATAAAGAGAACAGTTAACATTATCAAGATGACAGTAACTTAACATATTTTAAATGCAATGGAAGTTTGGAAATTCTATGTCTTTTCCCACAGTTTGCTAATAAAATGCAAATATAAGTATGTCCAGACCACAAATAAATAATATTTGATTCTGTCATGGGCACATGGTTATATTGTGGTAGGTTGTTATATTTTTATATTTGAAATTTCAGTGATTTGTGGTTGGCTATAAAAAAAAGGGACACAAAATATGGTATAATTTACTAACCCCAATCTTTAACTCAGGTTTTCTTCTCCTTCCTATCCCTAAGCAAACAGGTAGCTCTGTAAGTAAGCTCCATGCAAATAAATGCTACTTACTGGAAATGATAGAGAAAATCCTAACAGAAAGAAATCTTTTTGCTGATATTTCTTGAACTGAGGTAACTTCCTCTATGCTACACCCAAGACGATGTGTTTAACTGAAATGTTATAAAAGGTAAACTTTACAGTTTATCATTTAAGCCAGTGACCCAGAAAATCTGCGGGTTCTCCACTGCTACTGGGTTATCAGATCCTCATCATTCTGTTTGGATAACCACAGTTGTTTTCTAACTGAACTCCCTGCCACTAAATTCCTACCCACTGAGTCATCTTCCACATTTCTACTAAATGAAAGAGTGTTTTATTTCCTCAGTTTTGTACCTGTCTATTTCTCTTATCAGCTACAGTATAATGAAGGGCTTAGCCTTGTACCAGTTTAGTTCATTTCAGTCACTCAGTCATGTCTGACTCTTTGCAACCCCATAAATTGCAGCGTGCCAGGCCTCCCTGTCCATCACCAACTCCCGGAGCTCACCCAAACTCACGTCCATCCAGTCAGTGATGCCATCCAGCCATCTCATCCTCTGTTGTCCCCTTCTCCTCCTGTCCCCAATCCCTCCCAGCATCAGAGTCTTTTCCAGTGAGTCAGCTCTTCGCATGAGACGGCCAAAGTATTGGACTTTCAGCTTTAGCATCATTCCTTCCAAAGAACACCCAGGATTGATCTCCTTTAGAATGGACTGGTTGGATCTCCTTGCAGTCCAAGGGACTCTGAAGAGTCTTCTCCAACACCACAGTTCAAAAGCATTAATTCTTTGGTGCTCAGCTCTCTTCATAGTCCAACTCTCACATCCATACATGACTACTGGAAAAACTGTAGCCTTAACTAGACAGACCTTTGTTGGCAAAGTAATGTCTTTGTTTTTGAATATGCTATCTAGGTTGGTCATAACTTTCCTTCCAAGGAGTAAGCGTCTTTTAATTTCATGGCTGCAATCACCATCTGCAGTGATTTTGGAACCCCAAAAACAAAGTCAGCTACTGTTTCCAATGTTTCCCCATCTATTTGCCATGAAGTGATGGGACCACATGCCAGGATCTTAGTTTTCTGAATGTTGAGCTTTAAGCCAAAATTTTCACTCTCCTCTTTCACCTTCATCAAGAGGCTTTTTAGTTCCTCTTCACTTTCTGCCATAAGGGTGGTGTCATCTGCATATCTGAGGTTATTGATATTTCTCCTGGCAATCTTGATTCCAGCTTGTGCTTCTTCCAGCCCAGTGTTTCTCATGATGTACTCTCTATATAAGTTAAATAAGCAGGGTGACAATATATAGCCTTGATGTACTCCTTTTCCTATTTGGAACCAGTCTGTTGTTCCATGTCCAGTTCTAAGTGTTGCTTCTTGACCTGCATATAGGTTTCTCAAGAGGCAGGTCAGGTGGTCTGGTATTCCCATCTCTTTCAGAATTTTCCACAGTTTATTGTGATCCACGCAGTCAAAGGCTTTGGCATAGTCAATAAAGCAGAAATAGATGTTTTTCTGGAACTCTTGCTTTTTCGATGATCCAGCGGATGTTGGCAGTTTGATCTCTGGTTCCTCTGCCTTTTCTAAAACCAGCTTGAACATCTGGAAGTTCACAGTTCACATATTGCTGAAGCCTGGCTTGGAGAATTTTGAGCATTACTTTACTAGCGTGTGAGATGAGTGCAATTGTGTGGTAGTTTGAGCCCCTAACAAACTTGATAGATTAATTTTTTGTCTCATTCTCTCCCTCTCTCTTAGTCAGTAAAAACTCTTAGTAGCCAGTAACCATCAGAGACAAATGAAACTCAGTCCTGCGCTCAGTAGCATAGAGTGCACTCATCATTTAAGAAACATGTAGTCATCCCTAGAAACATGCCCTTACCCTCAGTTAACCTAGATCCATCCTCCTTCCACCTACCCATAGCAGGTATATAATTTGTACATAATTGTTTTATTTATTTATGTGACTTGTACATGATACATTATTCAGCATTAATTGTGTGTTAATCACTGGTCTTAGCCCAAAACTACTTTGGATCCATGCCAGCTTTCCCCAATGGCATGGATCTCCCATGTCTGTCAACGTGTCTATACTTTGCATTATTTTCAATGTTGTCGTATTTCTGTTCCCCAGTCACACAATAGCTCCTTCTACCCCTGTGCCAGCTCCTATCCCTGCAGAGCTTAGAGGATGCTGTGCCAAGTCAGTTCTTCACAAAAAATGGAGCTAGCAGGGGTGCTGGGCTTGTAGATCTGTTTGCAGGTCCTTGCTTTTCCTCTTATTCATACAACATAAATCATTATTTGTCTTGTCTGACTGGATAAGCGACCATTGGCAGACATGAAATGTCAATTTATATTCTGAATTTCTATCACCTTGTGCAGATTAAGTTGAAAGAAAAATTGTTGAGATCTAGAATGTTAAGCATCAAGAAATAAGAATTATATCATTTTAAGACTAGAAGAAAATTCACACTTGAAACAATGAAATCCAAACCCTCCATGAGCTGGGCTCAAGGTCACAGAATCAGGTGAAATATACAGAAAGCAATAAATGTGAATGTGTAGGATACTGTTTTAATTTGCATCTAGAAAACGCCCAAGGTTTAAAAAGAGTTATCAATGTAATAAATGTTGTTTGCACAAGAGATAAATCAATTATTCCTTTTCTAGTGGATTTGTAAAGTCCTACCTTGGAGAAGACATAATGCCCATATTTTTACCCTACTCTGCTCATTTGAAACGAGCAACATGTTGTCTGTAGAGGTAGAAAGTCTCCTTCTAGCTCTGTGGGTGGGCAACTCAGAAGAGATGCAACCATTATAGCAATTTTTACAGCTGAACAAGAAGTAGTGTTAACTAATTTTATCTCCATAAGATATGAAAGTGTGCAGTTCACATCCAGATATATAGACTGCCAAGGAAAATATGTTTAACCCATTGACCCATCCCTGCTTCACTGTGTGGTCTGAAGAGTTTAACATTTTCAGTTTCAGAGGCAAGTGACTCTGTTTTAAATTTAAGGAATAACAGAAAATTGCACTGCAAACAAACTCCGAGGAACAATTTAAGAAATAATGAGTTTGTTGTGCAAGGAAAACAACACATGATGCTATTATTACTTTTAATTCATGAGTGCAAAAAATATGTTCAATGTTTATTACAAGTAAATACATGATCTGAATTACATATCCAGCAAACCGTATAAATATTTCTAAAATTAACTTAATATATAGTTTGACAATTATGACATAGCTAAGTAGTTTTTGAAAATGCCAGGAATAACAATTTCTGTATTGTTACAACTTTTTATTCTATTAGTAAAATATATATATATTTAACACTGTCACCCGAGATATATGTCCAAATTGGCTTAACAAATGATTTTTTTCAATATTAACTGAAATATTATTGTGTACATTTAGGAAACATGTTTTTCTCCAGTGACTACTTAATCATAGCGTTTTAACTCAGTTTCGTTTGACAAGATTATTCTTGATACCTAACATATGTAGTACTTAGGTTGTACAAACTACCAAGATAAAATTCTTTTTCTCAGTGATATAAAACCTGTTTCTAATTCCTAGCTGTACATAGCAGCAGGTTTTTTTTTTTGAAGGGTGCCTTTGTGTCCATTAATACCTTGTTTCCTCCTCTGAAGTTACTATGTAAACTAAAAAACTCTAATATATATGTGTGTATGTGTGAGGGTGTTTATGAAGCGACTGCAGTGTATTTTCACTATATATTATATATAAGATTTATTTTGAGCAACCTGATTCTGTTTCAGGGCAGTTTGGGCATAGATCACTTTTATGGCTGATATAAACTGATCCCTTTAAACTGAATACATGATAAATTCCTTCTCTAAGACTTCAAAGGTATGAGCTACCTTTCAGTTGTTCATTCATTTGTGAAGGTTTAGGCTTGGTTCTATGAATTGGGGGGAAAATTGCAATTCATGATACCAAGAAATGAGCATAGACTTCTTGCCATGCAACATTGAATTTGTGAATCTAACCTGAATATGTAATGTGAGTTTCCTAAATTTGTTGGCAAGTTCCTCTTTTATGAAATCACTGAAGCTCAAGGCTCTATTAGATACACATGTTGACACTTCAGTGCCTTAAAAATGTAACTGTTCACTGAAGAAAATGATAAAACAGACAGAACATTTGTAGAGTTTAACAGTATTTGAAGCCTCTTAGTTACATTGTCCAACTTTCATTAGGAACTTTCAAGACATTAACGTGAAGAATGTATTTATAATTACATAGCTTGTCAGTAGACAGTACATATGCAGGATCTAAAATCTTAAATAGGTTCTGATAACTTACTGTAGCTAAATACTTGCTCATAAAACTGTTGATTGTTATTAGATGTTATTTTTGTCATTTTCCTGGTAGTAGTTTTGTACTATAGCATTTTGCTGAAATAAGGTAAAAAAGGATTAATGAATTACAGATCACTGCTATAGTAAGAGATAATACTGGTAATATAACATATTTACATGCTGCTTTACATTGACTGGGTTAGTAAAATATAAGATGTCTTTTGAGTTTATTTTCTGAAAGAACTCTAGACCCCAAGCTGTAGTTGTTTTCCCATTTTATCTTCTAACAGCAGTGTGCTGGATTGGGACAGAAGGCATAGAGCTAAGAAAAATATCTTGATATTTTCTAGTCTCCATTGAATAGGGATAAATACTAGTTAAAGTAATGGTGTGGGAAGCCTTGAAAGGAAAAACAAAAAAAGGTAGCCAAAGGTAAATGAAGGCATCAATGTCTTCATGACTTGGAAAATTAACCCCAGTTCTCCATGGTAATAGTTTCTACCCTCATCATATGGAACCCCTTCATTCCCAAGGATGTGAATATGATATTTTTATAGTAAGAAAAATGTCCTGGTCTAGGAAGCAATGGTGTGGGTAGAATGGTGTTGCTTAAACTTTTAGACAACTGCTAAGTGTCCTGTTGCTTTCTGGTTGTTCTTTCCCCCAGAAATTCTTATTTATTCAGGAGATTTATCTGAGGATATGCTCTAATTATAATGTTACAGGGTGACTTCTGTTTGGGAGTCAGGGTTAAAAAAAAAAAGATGAGAGTCAGAAAACAGACCCATGGCCCTAATTGATCCCACATACCAGAACTGAAATTTAGTCTGCCATGCTTGCCACCTGTCCAGAGTTTAAGTGGAGAGGCAATTACAGCACTAAGGAAATATATTCTCTTCTGTTTCAGTATTTTGAAACAGACATAAATATGTCCCTTACTGATTGAATATTAAGTTTTTTTCCAGGGGAAAGTGATCTAAACAACCATATTGAGATGTAGTCAGGTTATTGAAGGTTATTGAAGTTATTTCTCTGTCTTTGTCTCTGATTCTTTCTATAAGAAAAAATCTGTGACTCTGAAAAGATATTATGTATGTGTGGGGGAAGAACAACATTTCTTTCAGGAAAGGCAATATTAAGAAACATCATTTTAATTAAAATAGGACATGTATATCTGTATAAAATGCTAATGAAAGCTTTATAAAATACTTTTAGTTGAAGTAAAGATTGCTATCTGGAAAAAACTTTCATGACTAAAGTCATAGACTCCTTTTTGAGATTGCATGAAACTGAAAGATTAGCTTCTAGGAAGCAACAACAGATCAATATGACTCTGCTTATCTGATATTACATTTAGTCCCTCTAACTAGTCAAGGGAATTGAAATCTCTTTACCAGCTAAGTTTGAGCCACCTGAGAGCACACATAAATATCATTTTAAAGCCTCCTTTAGGACCCTGTTTCATATCCAAGGAAAATTCTGTTTAAATGAATTTAGAGTTTAGAATTTACCATCAGAATTCATTTTTAAATCTTAAAGGCATTTTGTAAAAACTATATCATTGAAAATTTTAGAAAAGTAAACAATTTTTTGAGATGTGTTTTAGTTTCAAATGGTCACCATTAAACTTTGCCTCAGAACTTGATTCTTACATATGGCAGAGCACATTCTTTCATTTATTTTTAGAAATCCCTTTTCATGAATCAATTCCTATATTCATCCAGTCAGAAGAAAAAGGTCATATTTTTTCAAAGGTCTTTCACATTGGACTTATTATTTTAAAACAGAGTTTGGAAAAGGAGAGCAAGCTGGATGTTGGAGAATACAAAATGGTGAATGAGCCCCAAGATGGTACTTTAAAGTACATTATAAGGGTCAAAATTAGATGGTAAAATTTGAAGTGGATAAATTCTTAATCCAATGATTTTATATGAGTTTACTTTTTGCATGACTTTCTAGTACTGTGATGATTTTACAAATATATGTTTTAAGAGTGTGAAGAAGAAATATAATAAGGAACTGTTTGCAGAACATAATGTTTGCACACATAATTTAAGGACAATTGTACATTATAAACTATTTTGGAGTAATTTTAAATATGATAAAATACAGCTAACTTAATACAGAATATATTGGTGTTACTACTTTTATTTCTTAAAAATATGATCTGAATATACATGTAGGCTTTACTCTCTGAGAGGCTACATCTTTACATATTTAGGAAGAATGACTTCTTTTTTCCAAGGGACTTTCATGATTACATGTTTGTGAAAATAGATGTTGATTAACAAGATTTTGCCCTGGAGTGGGAAATGGCAACCCACTCCACTATTCTTGCCTAAAGGATTCCATGGACAGAGGAGCCTGGTAGGCTACAGTCCATGAGGTCGCAGAGAGTCAGACACAACTGAGTAACTGAGTGACTGAGCACAACAGGATTTTGAAACAAGTATTCTTAATTCTCAATTGTATAAATAACAGTAATATATAAAATGTAATGTCTGCCCTCAGATTACAATAAACTTTTACATTTTTTCATATTCAATTTTGTGAATATTAAATCACAACACTTGAATCAAAGGCACAAACATTATTGTTTTAATTCGTGAAAAAAAAAACTTAACAGGAAACTATGTAAACGTTTTAGAGTAAAAAATAAAGCCTTTAAGTCTTTGAAGTCATCATATAATACCATTAAATGTTACTGAAAATCCAATGAAATAGCTGTGGTGGGAATTATAAGGAAAAAAAAAATGTTGATAAAACCATGTTGCTATCTTTGAAACTTGATAACAGTCACTGTGAAATCTGTATTAATACAATAAATGAAAAAGCTAAAATCAGTTCACTGAAGGTAAAATCATTATCCAAAAAAGACTAATTCCATTCAGTGAGTAGGGAGTATAATTCCTATGAGTGTAAACGTAGTCACATATTTTCATAAATATAGATGATATATCCCCCATTCATTCTAGTCCAGAAGAATTCATTCTCTTGGCAAGCACAATTATTTGAAGGAAATATATCTTTATTTTGACTAGTCATAGATAGCTATATATTGAGACAACTATAAATTAATGAAACCCTCTTTGAAAATACATTTGCAATAATCACTCTCTTCTGAGATATATATTCCAGAGGATTTGACTGGAATGCAGATAATAGCAACTGACTTTTAAAATCTGTCCAATATCAGCTTGGGGGAAACAGTCCTATTTATATCTATCAAATTCATTCAGTTCTTTATTCTCAAATAATTGATGCAACAATGCATCAGGCACATAGTAGGCTCTGGAGACAGAAGAACAAATGAAAGAGAAGGCTGCATTTACTCCCAGTAAAAATTGCGAGAGGAATAATTGCAGTAAAAGAGGTTTTGTCAGGAAAACTAGCTGGGAAGTTCAAAAGGAGAAACAGTGAGCTCTCTGTAGTTTTATGAGAAATTCACACTGAAAATAACTTTTGAGATACACTTGAAGAAAGAGTAGAAGTCAGTCAAAAGATGAGGACTTTTGTTGCTTAACTGGTTGGCTAGAGAAGAACGTCTTGTACTTGGCAATAGTACACAGCCAGTAGAGGGGGAGGGAGGAGAAGTAAGATAATGCTTTGTGTTTCAGTGTTTTTTGTTTATTTGTTTGACTGTTTTTTAAAGTAGTATGTCCATGAAAACCATTTCTCCAAAATAGAGTATAATCCTTAAAGTGCAAAATATAATTATTTCAATAATGAATATTAATTACAGACTTGCTTTTTGTGTCTCAGAATCATTAAATTGACAAGTTATGATTTTGGGCTGGAGGAGAAAGTAAAACTGTTAAGAATTATTGGGCTTCCCTGATGGCTCAGTTGGTAAAGAATCCATTTGCAATGCAGGAGGCCCTGGTTTGATTCCTGAGTCTGGAAGATCCATTGGAGAAGGGATAGGCTACCCATTCTAGTATTCTTGAGCTTCACTTGTGGCTCAAGTGAAGAACCCACCTGCAATTTAGGAGACCTGGCTTCAATCCCTGGGTTGAGAAGATTCCCTGGAGAAGGGAGAGGCTACCCTCTCCAGTATTCTGGTCTGGAGAATTCCATGGACTGTGTAGTCCATGGGGTCGCAAATCACAACTGAGTGATTTGGGGCAGGAGGAGAAAGTAAAACTCTTAAGAATTATTATAAATACAGGTGAACTATATTGCCAATACTACCTGAGTTGAAGAGCAGTGGAACTGTGATATCATGTAGCAAGACTTATATTTAGTTTGATAGCTTAATAACCTGGCCTGTTTGACAGATCTCTTTCTCTCTGGTGTTTCATTCCCAGTAAATTTTGTCATTAATTCAGAATTAAATAGCTTTCCATTTCTGCCAGTCACTACTGTCCTATTTATATGACATCAAATATGACATGCATGCATGTCATATATATGTCATATATGACATCCCATAATTCTGGAAATCCACTTGGTAAGTAGAGACTGTAGTGTAATTAATCTATAGAAGGTTATTATTATTTAAAAATAATTACAATAATTTTACTACTATTAGTAAGGTTATTTTGTGTAAGTACAAGAAAATAAAGCATTATGTTTTAATGTTATATTTAGTAAGACTGTTTTTAGTATTTGATGGTATAAAACATTCATCCATCTCAAACTTATTTCACCATTCCACCCCCAAAAACCAAGGCATATTCATTACATATTAGGGGCCTCATGGAATAAAGTGGAAATATAAAAGAGTTAAAAGTACTTTCCAAAAAATAATAATAATAAAAAAACAACCTTTACTAATGAAGAGGAGAATGCATTTCATGAGATTTACTACTGAGATGGAAGATTTAATGTCAGTTCCATAAAATAGTAGTAAGTTATAATGTTAATATGGAGAAGGAAATGGCAACCCACTCCAGAGTATTCTTGTCTGGAGAATCCTGTGGACAGGGGAGCCTGGTGGGCTGCTGTCCATGGGGTCGCACAGAGTCGGACACGACTGAAGCTACTTTGCATGTGTGCATGCATTGGAGAAGGAAATGGCAACCCACTCCAGTGTTCTTGCCTGGAGAATCCTAGGGACAGTAGAGCCTGGTGGGCTGCCATCTATGGGGGTCTTGACTGGAGTGATTTAGCAGCAGCAGCATAAAGTTAATAAATAAATAAATATATTAGTAGAAAAATGCACAGCATCATTTCTTGAACAGTGCAAATATAGTGGTGTTTTGGAATAATGATAATATGCAACACTGTTTCAAAAATATATAATTTGTACATGTGTAAGTGGAGAATGTTATGGACCATTAAACTGATTTATTACTAACATTTTTGACTCTACTTAAAGATACCTTTCCTTCTCTTTCTTTATCAGATGCTTTTCTTAGAACAAAATAGAAAATATAGTTGTAACATTAGCATTTCATTTGCTACATTAACCACACACTTAAGTGCCTGGCCACCAAAGACTTTCACCTTCCATGCTTTCTCTCAAGATTGACATATTATTCCCTACAGTCCTAACGTTGATTTTGTTTTTTGTTAAATCCTACCAGACAGGTTATATTTGAAACCACTGTGAGAATTAAAATGTAACTGAACCCATTTAACCCTTATTGCAATGACATCTGACTGCTTCTTCTTAATTTTGCTTTTTAGAATCCTCTAAAAATCCATAACCACTATGGTACAAGTTATACATTTAAATTATAGAAATAAACACAAAGAAGACAAATGCTCAGAAAAACTGTTGAGGGTAACATTTTAAATCTGATTATTTCCATCACATTATTGATATCTGATAATTGGTTAGACTGGGAGAGGGGAAAAAGGAGCATACATATGCTGAGTCAATGATTGGATTAGTGGTTTTGAAGCACTGATTTTGGGGGAATGAGACAAGGTGGACATAAGCAAACATAGTGGATTTCATTTATATTTATTGTTTTTTACCTTTTCTGATAGCCCAGTGTAAATATCTTTATGTTTTCTTACTCTAAAATATGGCTCAACTCTTTTTCTTTGCACTATCATCAAATGTACACAGTTAACATTAGATTTTTGAAATTTTTTAACAGTATGGTTAACTAGTAAACAAAGTAAATATATCAATACACTAAATCCAGAGGTGAATACGTGTAATTCCCAGAGTTCGAATGCACAAATAGAAAACTCTTCATGTTTCTGTAAGTTTCATATTGAAAAAGTTACCATTTATACTTTTATCAGAAGTATGGTTCAGCTGGTAAAGAATCCACCTGCAATGCAGGAGACACAGGAGATGTGGATTCAATCCCTGAGTTGAGAAGATGCTGGATGAGGAAATGGCAACCCAGTACAGTATTCTTGCCTGGAAAATCCCAAGGACAGAGGAGCCTGGCTGGTTACAGTCCATAGGGTTGCAAAGAGTGCAGCATGACTGAAGTGACTTAGCATACATTCCTGAATATAGTGGCTTAGATTTCTGTGGAATCCACATTCTGCAAAACATAAACATATTTTAAAAAAGCAGGTATATTTGATAATGGTCACTAATCACCTGTAAATGATTGATATTAATAATCAGTAAATATGTTTCAGTTGAAATATATCTTTGATATGTTATTATTGTTCCTTTGTTAGAAGGTCATCTTGCTAAGGAAATTATGTTTTAATTATTTTTATTTGGAAGCCTTTTACAGTGTTTGTAGTGATGGTAAAATAGGGTTGCATATGGGTAAATGAGAATTTGGAATACTAGAGTGATTGTTAAAAATTCCCAGAAAGGGAAAGACTGATATTAGGTCATAAGTGAAATACTGGCACAAATAAGACATATATATTAGCACCTTCATAGTGAAAGCCATGGTAACACTGTATTTTTGTTATTTCTGCTGGTATCTGGATGTTGAGTGATCAGACTATTTTCCTTAGAATTGTTGTTGGAATAACTAGGTGGCATTCATAGTTGTTGGAAAACAACTAAAACCAATTAGCAAATTGACTTTGATGTGTGCCATCCTTGAAAATGACATTGAACTCCCCCTGAGGAGATATATGGTATTTCTGAGCATTTCAAAGGAAATGTGAACACCAAGGACTCACATTTTCTTAGAAGACAGGCAAAGGAACACAGTAATTTTAAACCAACCTTCTGGCAGTGTAAAAAACAATGAGTTAAGAGCCCAAAGATCCTTCTGCTTACATTTTAGTGAAATAATCATAGAAGTATGCCATTTGTGTTCATTGAATCTCATTTTCCTCATCAGATAAATGCTTGGAATGTAATTTTCCTTCTGTTTTGACAGTTTTGTTGATTACCAGAAATTAACATCTGATAACATTGATTGTTAGCTACATTATGCTTTTGTACAGATGAGGTACATGTTCCTCATATAGGAAAAAATAAAGATATTTTATTATCTTTAAATCATAGCTGAAAATTCTTTCAGTGACACCTAAATCATAGATCCTCATTCATGGACAGCAACTTTCTGATAAATGTTCATTTCATCTCTGAAAATGGTTTTGTTCAAAAAAGATAGTTTATTAAATGGCCAACTAAGTTCATAAAAATCATTAAATTATTGTCATAATTGAAACAGAAAAAATATACATATTTACTTCTGTTTTAAGTTTTTTTTTTAAGAGAAACAGTAATTGATAATTCCTTTCTTGTCTCAAAGAGTACATTGTTTTCTTTTTATTGTTGTTTTTGTTTAGCAAATATATTGTGTCAGTAGCCACCATTTCTGCCGTTGTCAATAGCGTTTTATTTCTAGGGCTTATCTGATAACTTTCCTTGTCCATGGGATCGGTGGCCTGTTCTTGCTTATTAGATAATTTCAAAGAATTTGACCTATCAGTACACACTGGATGTGAATTAGGGTTGTTTTCAAGAAGTACATTTGTTTTCACAGTATATTTAAAAGAGAAAAGATTAGCAATTAATAGATTTCCTGGGTAAAAGTTCACTTTTAAATATAACTTTAAAAAGAAAGGTTGAAATATTTTTCCTTTATTCACCTTAATGACAATAATTTAATAAGCTTTCTCTTAGAAGGAAATGGCAACCCACTCCAGTGTTCTTGCCTGGAGAATCCCAGGGATGGGGGAGCCTTGTGGGCTGTAGTCCATGGGGTTGCAAAGAGTTGGACACGACTGAGTGACTAACACTAACACACATAAAGAAATAGATGCTCAAGTACTTATGCTATATATTTTCTCTTACTTTATTCTCACATGCTAAATATGATCTTCATATAACTGTTTTTAGAAGAAACATTGGAGTGCCAAACGTGTACCCTTTACATAGGAATCTATGCCAAGCCACAGGTTATTTCTTTTTTTTTTTTCCTTTTAATAATTTTACTCTTACACATCCCTTATCACATTGAGTTTGCCCTTGGTATAGATGGCAAAGATTTAAGTGAAAGTTTAATTATGGCCATTTAGAGACAACTTAAAAACTCCTGTCTAATTTACTGCAGTTCTAACATAGAGTTGGATGAGGATTTGAAAATTTTAAAACTACTAATAGATAAGATGCTTACAGGGAGGCTTGTATAGTTTGACTTTTTTTCCAAGGAGAAATAAAGAATCTGGAGACTTCATAATTAAAGTCTGCTGCTGCTGCTAAGTCGCTTCAGTCGTGTCCGACTCTGTGCGACCCCATAGACGGCAGCCCACCAGGCTCCCCTGTCCCTGGGATTCTCCAGGCAAGAACACTGGAGTGGGTTGCCATTTCCTTCTCCAATGTGTGAAAGTGAAAAGTGAAGTCGCTCAGTCACTCAGTCGTGTCCTATTCTGTGCGACCCCATGGACTGTGTAGCCCACCAGACTCCTCCATCCATGGGATTTTCCAGGCAAGAGTACTGGAGTGGGATGAATTAAAGTCTATGCCTAGGTTAAAAGTTTAACTCCTTTAGCTGTGCCTTAGAATTTGATGGCTTAATTGACTAGCTTTATATTTATCATTTCTGAGACAGCCTTCTAAGAACCTTTTGCTGTACTTCTAATTTGGGACATTTTTTTGTGTGTGTTTTCAGAGAGAACAGCTTTAAATTATTAAAATAATTATATCATTTAATTTCAGTTCTAATATTAAACCTTACAAAGTCTGACAAAAAGAAAATTATCTTGAGTTATTGTGAACTCATGTAGAATCTGCTTCAAAAACAGACTTTAAGTGTGATATTTAAGTTTTCTCTTGTTATTTGAGAGCATATATTTTAATCAAATATTTATGTCACTATAAAACAAAGAAATAGATGCTCAAGTACTTATGCTATATATTTTCTCTTCTTTTATTCTCACATGCTAAATCTCTATTTTTTCCCATGAGTTCTAATCCTTTATGAATTGTGAGATGCAAGTTTGTCCCCTGAAAAATAGAAGTTAAAGACCTGATTAAGTTGAGGAATGAAAACACTGTACTTAATAGAGAAGCTATTGCCAAGACAATGGTTTTCAAAAGGAGAAATATTTTAATCAGTATTTAAAAATATAATTTAAATTTTTATTTTCCAAAGAAATAAAATTATTTTTCTACAGGTGTGAGATGAGGTAACTAGATAGTTTTGCAAGCATTATGTGCACTGATAGAAATGTTTCTTTGAATTTCTTTTATTGAAAGTTGACATGAATATTTCTTTCTCAACTTGAATCAGGAGTTCATTTCTGTGTCTCACAAAGGAACACAGATAATATCCCATCTCACAAACCATGGAGGAAATGTGATTTTCTCCCTTAAAACAGCTACAATCCCTTCTCTCCATCTTTTCTCCCTACTATACTTATTACGCTTTACCGTCTGAGCCATCGGGGAAGTCAGACTTCAATACTTATTACAAAGTTAATTCACTATGGAGATTGTATTGCTTAAGTCTTATCACTTCCAAGTTCCTCGGATTGTTTACAGTTGTTTCAGTGTACAGTTTCATGAGATCCCTAAAATAGGAAAGTGATATTTCATATCTTCAGATGACATTTGGAAGAACAAAAGTTTTGAAGGTTTTGTCTTGAAATTCCAAATATAGAGCTATCGTTTTATCTAGTCTGACTCTGTCTTATTATCCTAGTATTGGGAAGTGAAGTGAAGTGAAGGTCGCTCAGTTATGTCTGACTCTGCGACGCCATGGAATTCTCCAGGTCAGAATATTGGAGTGGGTAGCTGTTCCCTTCTCCAAGGGATCTTCCCAACCCAAGGACTGAGCCCAGGTCTCATGCATTGCAGGCAGATTCTTCACCAGCTAAGCCACCACAGAAGCCCAAGAATACTGGAGTTGGTAGCCTATCTCTTCTCCAGCAGATCTTCCCAACCCAGGAATAGAACCTAGGTCTCCTGCATTGCAGGCAGATTCTCTACCAGCTGAGCTGTCAGGGAAGCCCTAGTATTGGGAAGCTACTTATTGAAAGTCCATTCTCATTCATGAAACCCAAATACGTTCCTCAGGATTAAAATTTTTATGGCTGCTTTTAAATTGTTTATAGCTAAAGAGCCAATTTGTACAAAGATACTATATATCTTTGTTTTCTATGTGCTGCATATGAATCCCTGATCTCAACTGTGTGCTTGGATAACCTTTGATTTCACTCAATTCATATATATTCTAAATATGATACTTCTTCAGTAAGTTTTATCCTTATTCTTTCTGTGGAAAACAGAAGCCTCACTTTTGTATTTTGTTTATTGTTTTTTCTTAAGGCACAGGCCCTTTGCTCCAACCATTTGGAATGCTTTTCTTATTAAACATTTAAAGTGGCTTCTCCTTTTTAAGCAGTAAACTCCTTTTTAAGCAGTAAATCTGGAGATCTAATTGCCTGCATCAGCTTTGTAAACACTAGCACAGATGTAACACAGAGATAACGATTTAAAAATTTTTATTTGTTCATGTTTCATTTCTTCAAGATTTTCTTCTCCATTTCCTTTAGTTTTCGTGTTCTTCTCCTCCTTCTTTCCTCTCTTCCTATCCCCCTGCCTCCTTGCTCTCTCCCTGTCTCTCACCCTCTTCTTCTTCAGCCAGGTTACTGTGGTATACAGCAGAGTATTTTGTCCCCACACCTACACACAGCCTGCTCAGCTTCATGAGGGAGTTGAGCTGCGCGGAGCCGATGGCAACACAGTCTAGTGTATCTACCACTAGATTCTGCGTCTCTATGTGGCCTCCATCTTTATCAATGAAACTATTCTATTTTTGTATCATTCAACAAGGATTTATCCATTCAGTTATGTGTGCCAGAGATAGAATTTTCCTTATCCCACAATATTTAGGCTTTGAGAGTAAGGGCAAGTTAATGTGAAATGTAAACTAAAATATTATGCTGACTTCCGACCTGATGGCATTCAGGGTAGTCCAGCAGGATTGACTTCTGGCTCAGAACCTGATCTGTGATTTCCTGCAGCAGCCCCTCCCTACCTTGGTCTCATTCATGCATGCAGAGTGAGTGTCATACACCAGAGACTGCAGTGTGCCTTGCTTGCATTTTAGCTATAAATATGCATCTCTCCTTGCCACTCAAGAAAGAACATCAGAATGCAGTGAGGGAGAGACAAGGATAACATGACACTAATTTATTTTTTTTTAATATGCAATACTAAAACCTTTGGTCCTTTAAGTAACATTAATAATACATTCTGTGCAATATTAATAAAAACTCTTATCCTCTAGTGTCACACTGCTGTTGAAAGCCATTCTTTTGCCACTTGAGAAACTTATCAGCTGTCCACTCCTCCCACATCCTCCTGTGATGTGCAGCACACATGGTGGGACAGATGGCCAGAGAGAGGTCTGATATCTGTGCTCAGGCAGCAGTTTCTCTGTGCATCTTTACCTTTAGCATATGACTCTTATGCCCTTATTTTCTTCCTATGCTAGTGTTAAGTGAAGTAGTCACATCTGTTCTACAGATTTTTGGGATTCTTGCTGCTAAACAATTAGGTAGGGATTGCCTATACAGTGGGAAAATTTGGTTTCTGTTTCTGCAGGGTTTCTCTTGAGAGGCAATGGCCATATATTGACAACTTGAAGGTGACTTGCCTGGTGAACTTTTGTCATCTTCCTACTTCAACAGCAAACTGTAGGTTCTCAGAACTAAATCACCTACAACCTTTTATTTATTTTAAAACCTTTAAAATTCATGACCTCACATTTGTGTCTAGGCTATGAATGAGAGAATAAATCCTAAGTCTAGTCCTTTTATGTATAAACATTCAAGTGGTTAACACACAGATATGCAAATGTCTAAAAGCTACAAAAATAAGTCTTCTTAAATCTTTCCTCTATAATATTTAATAAATACATATTTAGGAACAATGAATAAGATGAGAATACAAAATAAGTTTTCCTAAACTTAATAGGTCTCAACTTTTATGAAGAAATGAAGATCCATAACTTCTTTGAAGAATATACTATGCTTGTAGTTGTGGTAGGTGGGAATGGATATATTTTTAATTATCTGGGAAATACAGAACTATGACATTAAATCTGTTGAGTATGATGCTTAGAATAATGCTGTACATTATAGTATTTTTCTCTTTTGGATAGCATGATACTTAAAATGAATTAAGTTTTAAAGTCATACCGTACTTGCATTCAGCAACCTCATTAAAATCCAGAAAACATGGCGTTTATAATACTTAATATTCTACTGAAAGCTGATTTTTAATATATACTATTCTGTATTTAATAAAAGTAACATCAAAATTTAGTTTTCTCTTGTATCTGTTTATAAACCTAAAGCTCTTGTTTACTTTTTGCGTATACTCAGAAGTAACTTTAATATGCCCATTTTGTACATGCAACATATAAAAATAGTATGAAAAGCTTCACCTCCTGTTTATGGCAAGGCATAGTTACATTCTAAAATTATAGTCCTTTAATGCATGCCCTAAAATCTGAACTTCATAATTGCTTTCAAGTTTCTCATTCAAATTTTAAAAAACGGCCTCCCATGGCTTGATGACACTTTTTTATGGAGTCAGTATGAATGCGTATAGATTAAAACACACACACAAGCAAAGGTAGGTTGCTTACTGTTCCATCTCAAAGTACTCTGTTACAGACAGCATAGCTTTGGATACAAGGCAAACACTTTCCCATCTCCAGTTAAGGAGTTAACTATAAAATGAGCTCAGGATGGATTACTTCTCACAAAAACCAGGACTCAGGCAATATGGTATAAAAATTATTATATCTTTGAAATGTTGAATGAAAATAATTCCAGCACAGTTCATGTGATTACATCTATTTTCATTTAAATACAGTTTGCACTTCTCTTCATCCTCAGGGCTTTTCAGCAGTTATTTCTATAATCAATCCTTTCACGAGGAATAGAAAATGTAACCTAGAGCCTTTCTCTGAATGACTTTTTCTTTTCTCCACAATTTAAATTTACTTGAAAAATGTTTTCTGAATAGATTTTAATCTATTACGCTAATGAACTGAATTGTCCCTTTAGGATCAGCTTGTGACACAACTGGAGATATTACTGAAATACTGACTTTAAGAAATTCATTTGTGAAAAAAAAAAAAGAAAGAAATTCATTTGTGATAGGAACTACATCTAGAAGTACTTAGAGAAAAAAAATATTAGAAAAAGAGAACACAAGGTAGAAAAACAAATGTAAGGTTAAGATAAATATAGGCATATAGATATAGAAAGAGATACATATAATTTTATCAGTATGCTTTCAAAATAGTTCTTAGCATATGCTAAGTAACATTTGTTTGTGCCCACAAATTTACTCAATAGAGATTCCCTTGTGGCTCAGACGGTAAAGAATCTGCCTGAGTGTGGGAGACTTGGGTTCAATCCCTGAGTTGGGAAGATCCCCTGGATCTTCCTGGTTCCCCAAGATCCTCCTCCTCCTGGAGGAGGGCATGGCAACCCACTCCAGTATTCTTGTCTGGACTACAGTCAATGAGATTGCAAAGAGTCAGACACAACTAAGCGACTAATCACAGCACAAATACTCAACTACCCTCCATTATTCTTGAAAAGAGGAAGAATTTCTGGCTAATTTCTTCAAAACACTTATATTGTTGACTTCAGCTAACTCTGTGATGCATCACTGGACAGCCAATTGGTTAATTTATTTATTGAATTTTGTATATAGTTTGCTTTTTGCATGTAATATCAGCCATTCTGAGTTTTTAGATTGCAACATTTTCTACTGTAAAATTTGTTTGTCTTGTTGATATCCTGAAATAGTGGTTCCTAAAATGTGGTGCCTGGACCAGCAGGAGCAGTATCACTAGGAAACTCATTCAAAATGCAATCCTGCACCCTTATCCCAGACCTCTTGAATCATAATCTTAAGTGACAGGGCCCAGAAGTCTTGGATGTTAAGCCCCTAAGGTGATTCTCATCCTTCTAATCAGAGAACCACTAAACTAAACCACATGCTTCTCCAGCAGTTCGGCAGTAAAGAAACCATCTGCAATGCAGATGCAGGAGATGCACGTTCAATCCCTGGGTTAGGAAGATCCCTTGGAGGTGGAAATGGCAACATGCTCCAGTATTCTAGCCTGGGAAATCCCATAGACAAAGGAACCTGGTGGGCTACTGTCCATAGGGTCTCGAAAAGTCAGACATTTAGCAACTGAGCACACACACAAGCTAAACCACGCTGGTTGTACAGTGAGCTGTACAGAGTGGGTGTCCACTAAAAATGACATGAATGTCATACTTCAGTCCATGTGCACAGAAAACTAGCAATTCAAACTTAATTCTATTTTGTTCACAGTCATAGTGATTTCTTATAGGTGATAAGATAACCATAGCAAAGCATAGCATCCTCTGTGCCTATCACATTCTAGGATGGGATCTTGATTCAACTGGTTCTTAGTGTGTTTTCAGTACAGATACATTTTACTGTTTTGCTACTCATTATAATTGCATATAACAGATGGCCTTGTACCTGATGTTATTGGCCCTGGTAGACAGATGATTATTTAAATAAGTTGATAAAAGTAGTAATGATAAAAGTAGTAATAATGAAAGCATTTTCGTTTAAAACACGTAATTATATATCCATTTGTCAATCTGTTTTATGTACTACTGGGGCCATTTTTCTGTTAGTTTCCTTAAGGAAATTGTATTTTCTTTCTTGATTAATGCATACCATAATTCATCCATTTTTGTAATCTTTGAAGAAAAAAATTTTATAGAATTTAAAAATACATGTAAAGAAAGAAATCTCTGTCACATAAAAAAAAAAAAAAAAAAACCACTATGTGAAAGCTGTGGATAAAGTTTTATTTGGAGCCTAATATGGACTAGAGCCAGGAAGAGAGGCCCTCATAGCACTTAGGAACTTCTCCACTGAGGTGAGGGGGCAGTCAGTATATATGTGATTTTTGTGAAGTGGGTACATGCAATCAAGTACACATTTTGGCCGAAGGTTGCTGCTAATCACAACGAGCAGATGTCTCTGTTAATGATTTCAGTGCTTTTCAAGATATGTGAAGATGCAAGACATCAGGCTCATAAAATCTTCTGTTAACTATCTAAAGGCTTCTTCTGCCAGTTTTTCCCAGAGTACTCACTCATGTCTTTTCCTGAACTCCTTTAATAAAGTGTTAAGAGTCAGTGACTGCAGTGGCCAAGGATCTAATCCTTGTGGAACCAGATGGTGAGGTACATTCATCAGTTGGCATTTTGATAAAGAACTTTTCTGGATTTTTGTGAATTTTCCCCCCAACATTCATACATTTTGTTCTTGTTGTTGTTCCACCACCCAGTTGTGCCCTACTCTTTGGGACCCCATGGACTGCAGCATTCCAGGCCTTTCTGTCCCTCACCATCTCCCAGAGTTTGCCCAAGTTCATGTTCATTGCATCAGTGATGCTATTCAGCCATCTCATCCTCTGACACCCTCTTCTCCTTCTGTCCTCAATCTTTCCCAGCATCAGGGACTTTTCCAATGTGTCGTCTGTTCGCATTCAGTTCAGTTTAGTTCAGTCGCTAAGTCGTGTCCGACTCTTTGTGACCCCATGAACCACAGCATGCCAGGCCTCCCTGTCCATCACCAACTCCCAAAGTCCACACAGAGCCATGTCCATTATGTTGGATGATCCAACCATCTCATCCTCTGTTATTCCCTTCTCCTCCTGGCCTCAATCTTTCCCAGCATCAGGGTCTTTTTAAAAGAGTCAGCTCTCCACATCAGGTGGCCAAAGAACTGGAGTTTCAGCTTCAACATCAGTCCCTTCAATGAACACCCCGGACTAATCTCCTTTAGGATAGACTGGTTGGATCTCCTTGTAGTCCAAGGGACTCTCAAGAGTCTTCTCCAACACTGTAGTTGAAAAGCATCAATTCTTTGGCACTCAGCCTTCTTTATAGTCCAACTCTCACATCCATACATGACTACTGGAAAAACCATAGCCTTGACTAGACAGACTTTTGTTGACAAAGTACTGTCTTTGCTTTTTAATATGCTGTCTAGGTTGGTCATAAATTTCCTTGCAAGGAGCAAGTGTCTTTTAATTTCATGGCTGCAATCACCATCCACAGTGATTCTGCAGCCCAGAAAAATAAAGTCAGCCACGGTTTCCCCATCTATTTGCAATGAAGTGATGGGACCAGATGCCATGATATTAGTTTTCTGAATGTTGGGCTTTAAGCCAACTTTTCCACTTTCTTGTTTCACTTTCATCCAGAGGCTCTTTAGTTCTTCTTCACTTTCTGCCCTAAGGGTGGTATCATCTGCATATCTGAGATTACTGATATTTCTCCTGGCAATCTTGATTCCAGCTTATGCTTCCTCCAGCCCAGCATTTCTCATGATGTGCTGTTCACATTAGATGACCAAAATACTGGAGCCTCAGCTTCAGCATCGGTCCTTTCAGTGAATATTCAAGGTTGATCTCCCTTAAGACCGACTGGTTTGATCACCTTCCTGTCCAAGGGACTTTCAGGAGTCTTTTCCAGCACCACAGTTCAAGGCATCAACTCATTAGGATTCTGCCTTCTTATGGTCCAGCTCTCACAACAGTACATGACCACTGGGAAGACCATAGTCTTGATTATACAGGCTTTTGTTTACAGAGTAATGTCTCTGTTTTTCAACACACTGTCTAGGTTTGTCATCACTTTCCTGACAAGAAGCAACAGTCTTCTGATTTCATGGCTGTAGCCATCATCCACAGAGACCTTGGAATCCAAGAAAATGAAGCCTGTCACTACTTCCACTTTTTCCCCTTCTATTTGTGAGGCAGCAATGCCATTATCCCTATACACAATTCAAAAATACTTTTTGTTTTGTTTTTGTTTGGGTAATGTGCTTCCATTTTGCCTTTTAGAGAAATTACATTAGTTTTAATGGGAAAAAAAGAACTCACTAATTTACACTTAAATTTTAATGGTGCATAAAATATTTAATTACATATTTATAAGAATAATTTCAATGATAAGATTTTATTAATTAAAATAGTCAATTAAAATAAACTACTATATTAAATCAAATTTGAAAACAATCAAAAGTAACCTGGTTAGCAGGCAATGGGTGAGTGGACGGATAAGCACTAAAATACAGGAGCTGTCAAACCAGAGCAGTCCCAATCCTTACACCCTAGCCTCAGCATTCAGTGAGGAATTGCTTTTATCTGTTCCAGTTCAGTTCAGCCACTCAGTTGTGTTTGACTCTTTGTAACACCATGGACTGCAACACACCTGGCTTCCCTGTCCATCACCAACTTCCATAGCTTACTCAAACTCATATCCACTGAGTCAGTGATGCCATCCAAACATTTTATCCTCTGTCATTCCCTTCTCCTCCTGCCTGCAATCTTGCTCATTATCAGGGTCTTTTCCAATGAGTTAACTTCTTCACATCAGGTGGCCAAAGTATTGGTATTTCAGTTTCAGCTTCAGTCCTTCCAATGAATATTCAGGACTGGTTTCCTTTAGGATTGAGTGGTTGGATCTCCTTGCAGTCCAAGGGACTCTCAAGAGTCTTCAACAACACAGTTCAAAAGCACCAATTTCTTTGGTGCTCAGCTTTTTTTATGGTCTAACTCTCACATCTATACATGACTAATGGAGAAACCATAGCTTTGACTAGACAGAACTTTGTTGGCAAAGTATTTTTCTGATTTTTAACATGCTGCCTAGGTTGGTCATAGCTTTCCTTACAAGGAGCACGTGTCCCTTATTCCATGGCTGCAGTCACCACATGCAGTGATTTGGAAGCCCCCCAAAATAAAGCTTGTCACTGTCATTGTTTCCCCATCTATTTGCCATCATGAAGTGATGGGACTGGATGGTTTTAGGTTTTTGAATGTTGAGTTTTAAGCCAGTTTTTTCACTCTCCTCTTTCACTTTCATCAACTGGCTCTTTAATTCTTCTTCACTTTCTGCCATAAGGGTGGTATCATCTGCATATCTGAGGTTATTGATATTTCTCCAGGCAAACTTGATTCCAGCTTATGTTTCATCCAGCCAAGCATTTCACATGATGTACTCTGAATATAAGTTAAATAATCAAGGTGACAATATACAGCCTTGACATACTTCTTTCCCAATTTGGAACCAGTCTGTTGTTCTATGTCTGGTTCTAACTCTTGCTTTATGACCTGCATACAGATTTCTCATGAGGCACGAAGGTGGTCTGTATTCCCTTCTTGAAGACTTTTTCACAGTTTGTTGTGATCTACACAGTCAAAGGCTTTGGCATAATCAGTTCAGTTCAGTTCATTCACTTAGTCATGTACGACTCTTTGCAACCTCATGAACCGCAGCACGCCAGGCCTCCCTGTCCATTACCAACTCCCAGAGTTCACCCAAACCCATGTCCATTGAGTCGGTGATGCCATCCAACCATCTCATCCTCTGTCATCCCCTTCTCCTCCTGCCCTCAATCTTTCCCAGCATCAGGGTCTTTTCCAATGAGTCAGCTCTTTGCATCAGGTGGCCAAAGTATTGGAGTATCAGCTTCAACATCAGTCCTTCCAATGAATATTCAGGACTGGTTTCCTTTAGGATGGACTGGCTGGATCTCCTTGCAGTCCAAGGGACTCTCAAGAGTCTTTTCCAACACCACAGTTCAAAAGCATCAATTCTTCGGCACTCAGCTTTCTTCACAGTCCAACTCTCACATCCATACATGACCACTGGAAAAACCATAGCCTTGACTAGATGGACCTTTGTTGACAAAGCAATGTCTCTGATTTTCAATATGCTGTCTAGGTTGCTCATAACTTTCCTTCCAATGAGTATGTGTCTTTTAATTTCATAGCTTCAATTACCATCTGCAGTGATTTTGCAGCCCAGAAAAATAAAGTCATCCCCTGTTTCTACTGTTTCCCCATCTCTTTGTCATGAAGTGATGGGACCGGATGCCATGATCTTAGTTTGGCATAATCAGTAAAGTAGAAGTCGATGGTTTTCTAGAATTCTCTTGCTTTTTCTATGATCCAACAGATGTTGGCAATTTGATCTCTGATTCCTCTACCTTTTCTAAATCTAGCTTGAACATCTGGATGAAGTTCACAGTTTACATACCGTTGAAGCCTGGCTTGGTGAATTTTGTGCATTACTTTGCTAACATGTGAGATGAGTGCAATTGTGCAGTAGTTTGAACATTCTTTGGCAATCTCATCTTTGGGATCGGAATGAAAACTGACCTTTTCCAAATTTCCTGAGCTTTCCAAATTTGCTGGCATAATGAGTGCAGCACTTTCATAGCATCATCCTTGAGGATTTAAAATAGCTCAACTGGAATTCCATCACCTCCACTAGATTTGTTTGTAGTGATGCTTCCTAAGGCCCACTTGACTCTGCATTCCAGGATATCTGGCTCTAGGTGAGTGATCACACCATCGTGGTTATCTGCGTCATGAAGATCTCTTTTGCATAGCCCTTCTGTGTATTCTTGCCTTCTCTTCTTAATATCTTCTGCTTCTGTTAAGTCCATACCATTTACGTCCTTTATTGTGCCCATCTTAGCATGAAATGTTCCCTTGGTATCTCAAATTTTCTTGAAGACATCTCTAGTCTTTCCCATTCTATTGTTTTCCTCTATTTCTTTGCACTGATCACTGAGGAAGGCTTTATTATCTCTCTTTGCTATTCTTTGTAACTCTGCATTCAATGGGTATATCTTTTCTTTTCTCCTTTGCCTTTCACTTCTTTTTTTTTTTTTTTCTGAGCTATTTGTAAGGCCTCCTCAGGCAACCATTTTGCCTTTTTACACTTTTTTTCCCCCCTTGTGAATGGTCTTGATCACTGCCTCCTGTACAACATCATGAACCTTTGTCCATAGTTTCAGGAACTCTGTCAGATCTAATCTCTTGAATATTTGTCACTTTCACTGTATAATCATAAGGAATTTGATTTAGGTCATATCTAGAGGTTTTCCCTACTTTCTTCAATTTAAGTCTGAATTTTGCAATAAGGAGTTCATGATCTAAGTCATTGTCAGCTCCCAGTCTCGTTTTTGCTGACTGTATAGAGCTTCTCCACCTTTGCTACAAAGAATATAATCAGTCTGATTTTAGTACTGACCATCTGGTGATGTCCATGTGTATAGTCATCTCTTGTGTTGTTGGAAGAGGGTGTTTGCTCTGATCATTGTGTTCTCTTGGGAAAAGTCTGTTAGCCTTTGCCCTGCTTCATTCTGTACTCCAAGGCCAAATTTGCCTGTTATTCCTGGTATTTCTTGACTTCTTACTTTTGCATTTCAGTCCCCTATGATGAAAAGGACATCTTTTTTAGGTGTTAGTTCTAGAAGGTCTTGTTGGTTCATAGAACTGTTCTACTTCTGCTTCTTCACCATAACTGGTTGGGTCATAGACTTGGATTACTATGATATTCAATGATTTGCCTTCTAAACGAACAGCAATCATTCTGTCAGTTTTGAGATTGCACCCATGTAGTTTTTCAGATTTTTGTGTTGACTGTGAGTGCTACTCCATGTCTTCAAAGAGATTCTTGCCCACAGTAGTAGATATAATGGTCATTTGAATTAAATTTGCCCTTTTCAGTCCATTTTACTGACCCTCTACTATATAGCTATTCTTGAAGGACTTTGTACTTTAACTCTGTGAGTTCACTTATATTCCAATTTTTTTCAAGAGGAAATACCACACTACTGCATGAGGTCAGTAGAATCCTGGGATGCAAAACCATGGATACAGAGGATTCTTGAATAAGGACACATGAGACAAGAGGCCCCAACATAAATCATACGTGGATTTTCCACTGTGGGGGAGGGTCAGCATTCCTAACCAACGCCCCTCCCATGTTGTCCAAGGGTCTACTGTAACTGTATTAGGCTATGGGCTAATATACTAGATTCTCAGACTAAATTAACCTTGCTTGATTCTTTCTATTGATATTTAGACAATGGTAAATGTAGGGGCATTGGCTTTTTTTTTCTCTGCATTTTTTGTATGTGTGACTATTATCATTAGGAAACTTTGAATGGTCTTACTTCATGGCAAGCCAGTTATGAGGATGCTCAGCCTTTATTTATGTTTTATTCATTTCTTTGCATGTAAGTTGAACATCTGTTTCTCATTAAATGCTCAGTGCTCACAGAGGAGAACTGAAGCATACCTTTTTTTTTTTTTTAAGTTTGTCATGCAAGACTTTGACTCTAATGGAGGCTCCACTATGCTATGGGTGATGGAACAGAGGTGGCGATGAAGGAGGGGCATATTCCTGGTTCCAAAATATTAACTTCAGACTATAAAATACTGTGTTTATTCAAGACATATTTCATTTTAAATAATCGTTGACTTCATTACCATAAGCTAATTTCAATCTGTTACCTCTACTTTCTTAATATTACATGCAGCTTAATGAGTGTTTTCTGATATGGCTATATTCACCTTACAAGTCAATAAGAAATACTGCAAGATGAGCTTTAAAATATAAGTCATACGCACCAAATACTGAAGAACCATGGTTCTATTTCTTGTCCTGATGTTTTTTTTTATTAAAATCATAGTAAAATACACAAGTGTTATCTGTCATGAAAGAGAATAGAAAAGTAAATATACTGCTTATGTTTTCTTGCCATGTTGATCAAAACAAATCAATAACCTAGTTTTAGGGACCAGTGAAAAGAGGATGAAATGAGTAAGGAGCAATCAGGAAAATATCATATTCACTGCAAGGGTAGAAACCCCAAAGTGCCAGAGTTGCTAGGCCAATCTACCTTTTACTTGTTACAGGTAATAGTGGGAGGTTACTTCCAAGAATTTTGGTGATAGAGTTAAGAATATACCTTATCATTAGGCACATGAGTAGTAATATGGAATTACAAAAAAATGATCTAGCTCCATCTGGCAAATACTGACAACTTTTAATAAAGTAACTATGCCTTTGGCAATGAAATTTCAGTTATCATTTAGTTACAAGTTAGACATTGTTAATAGAGCTAATCATGCATTAGACAGTAGTCTAATTAATCCCTGAATAGCTTAAGAATATTAATAAGCAATACATAGCATCTTTAGTCAGTTTACCCAAAATCCGCAGTTTTGAAGTGGCAGCACAGTTTACTGGAAGAGTGCCTTTGGGCAAATTCTTTCATTTCTCTGGATCTAATTGTCCTCAGATGTGCTGATCTCTGAGCATTTTTTCAACTCAAAATGTCTGTGACCTCTCTGTCCTCATGGAAGAAACATGTTTTGCTGTTCAGCAAAGTAATATACTCTATTTTGTAAACACACACCCTCCAGTTAGAGACCATTTAGATGGAGAAGATGAAATGTCCTTGAGGTGTGATCTTTCTGGTAAACCACCTGAGTGCATTTTGAAATGTGGACGTTTGGTTGATGGTATTATAGAAAATGCCCGGTCATAAGAATGAGAAAAAGAATTGACTGGAAAATCACCCATTTATCATTTACTTCTAAGTTGCTTTGGGGCAAATTACATTCAGAGTACTTATCTAAAAAATGAGGATTAAAGTCTATCTTTTAGAACTGTTGTAAAAATTGAATAAAATAATACTTGTAAAGGGCTGAGTTCCATGATGGAAACTGCTACTCCCTCTCTCCCCAGCTTCTGCTGGTTGCAATGTAAATGAATGAGATTTCCCTGGTCAAATTTCTAAAATGGTATCGTCTCATCACTTTTAGTTCCTCCTTGAGGTTTCATTTTTCCTATCTCCTTTTCATATTCTGTCAAATTCACATAGGTCCCCTGTTTCTGTTCCTTCCTTTCTACAGCTACGGCATGAATTTACTTGAAAGATCAACATTTTTTAACAATATGTAGTAAGTAGGAAATAAATGCTAGATTTTTTTTGAGGAAATTATTAATATATTAATACAAACATACAGACCTGGTAAATGAGTCTAAACATCTGAGTCTAAATTACCTAGTTTGTTCTCATCATTGACCATGATGCCCTATGTGATGCTATAGCTATTATGGTCTCAGCCTGCTTTAGACAGTCTCTGGCAACCCTCTCTGCAGCAATTAACCTAGAAATTGCTCTCATTGTTTACGCAAAACCCATCAAGGAGGTCAGCAGATGATTATAACACTTACCTTTCTTGTATACCAAGCACGGATAAATGCATTATTTAAATCTCATAATAATCCCCTGAGATAAACAAGTGTTATTATTTATGGTTGTGTGTTTTAATTAGGGAATCCCTGGTGACTCAGATGGTGAAAGAATCTGCCTGCAATATAAGAGACCAGGGATCTATCCCTGGGTCGGGAAAATCCCCTAGAGAAAGGAATGGCTACCCATTCTAGTATTCTTGCTGTTTTAATCAAGTCATTAAGTAACTTTTCCAAGATTTTATCAATAGAAAGTATCAGGAGCAGGACTGGCAGTTAGGTATCCTATTACATGATTCTCACACTCCCATAGGAGGACTCTCTGAAAATCTTTCTTCAGCAAGTTCCAATAATGAATTATACCTTCTGTTAAAAGTATACCACGAGCCTTTACATACACCAAGTTGTCTCTGCCTTGTTAAAGTTATGTGGCTCTTAAATACATTCTGGTAACCTTTAAAGACCATTTCTCTTTGAAGTTCTCTTTTAAATCTGTGCTGTTTTGAAGAAGTAATTCTGATTAAATATATATATATATATGTGTGTGTGTATGGTTGTGTATTTCTTTTCTTTGTCCTTTTCTTTTTACTTTACTTCTATTTCCCTTTTTAAATATTAAATTGAGATAAAATACATATAACATAAAATCCACCATCATGAACATTTTTAAGCATACAGTTCAGAAATGTGAAGTATACCCAAGTTGCTCTACAGCCAATCTCCAGAACTTTTTCATCTTACAAAACCAAAAATCTATATCTACTAAAACTTAACTCCCCCTTTTCCTCTCCTCTGAGTTCCTGGCAACTACCATTCTACTTTCTGTCTCTACAAATCTGAATATAAACTTGATGGCACGACTGAAGCGACTTAGCAGCAGCAGCTCTTGTAAATGAAGTCACACAGTATCTGTATTTTTGTGACTGGTTTATTTCAGTCAGTATGGTGTCCTCAAGATTCATCCATGCTATATTATGTGTCAGAATTTCCTCTAAGTGAGGAAATATTTTTTTTATGACTAAGTAAGGTTTTTTATGACTAAGTAAGATTTCATTGTATATGAACACATTTTATATATTCGTTCATTTGTCAATGAATATTTGGCTTGTTTTCACTATTTGGCTACTGAAATAATAATACTGCTGTGAACATGGGTATACACCTATCTCTAAGAGACCCTACTTTCAATTCCTTTGGATATATGCTCAAAAGTGATATGGCTAGATTATATGGTAGTTCTATTATTTATTTTTGAAGGACCATCATATTGTTATCTGTATCAGTTGTGCCAGCCATCAAAAGTACAAGACTTCCTAGGAATGAAACTTTAGAGTCATCTAAGATTCTCTGTCTGCTCTCTACCTTATTATTCACATTCAATCACTAATCATGTTTTACATATTCTACATATCTACATATTTTATATATCCTGGCACATCCATGCTTACACACCAAATTACCTCATTCACAGATAATTATGATTATGTGCTTGGGGTTTGTCTTGCCAATTGTTATTTCCCCTCTCTAATATATAAATATATATATTTTTTTAATTCCTGCCACATAATCTTTTATATAACAGCTCTGATGCTGTTGTTTCTTAGCTTTTATTTTTCTACTTTTTCTTCTTTAACACTAGGTGATTTTTTTTTGTTTGATATTTAAATATATCCTCATTTATTGGTCACTATATAAAATCATATCTGCTTATTCTGGTGCCCAAGATTTGCTGTAATTTTAAACTTTGCCACCTAGCTTTCACTATTTACATTTACCAAGCCTGACTTCTAGTCAGGTGGAATTGCATGCACATTTTATACAGTTTTCACTTTCTGCAATTCTTGTCTATTTACATGCTATTCACCATCTGGAATGGTTTTAAACATACTTTGCTTTCTATCATACAAATCCTTCATACCCATCAGCTCCCAGTTAAAATTCTGAAACCATCCTTGATTTCAGGGTTTTATAGAACTTCTCCAAACCCAGGACTCTGATAGCATTTTATTGATTGTTCTTCTATAGCATTTATCACTTTCTATCTTTTACAATAGTTAGTTATGTACCTTAAATTTCGTACAAGATTTAGTTCCCAAACTACAGCTTGAAGGCATATATTGTGTGTTTTGTGTTTTTATCTTTTTGTCTTCTCCTGTACATAATGAGTGCTTCTCTCAGAATTAGCAATCAATATGTACGCTTTGAGGGAATGAATCAACAACCAAAGTAACATAAATATCGTAGAATGGGACAGACACAATTTCTTCAGATTCTTAAAGGCAGTGAGAGCTTTGCTAAGCTAAGACAGAAAGCAAGAACAGGCTCAAATAAGACTGGCATTTGAGGCTCAAGACACAAATATAAATGATTTTGCAAAGTATTTGCAACTTTGTGCATTGAGGAGGTATTTGAGGAAACAAAAAAGAATACAAAAAAAAAGTTTCTCTTCTGAAACATATGTTTGAGGAAAATTTGTTAGTAATGTCAATAAGATTTTGCTTATTAATGAACTGTATATTTCATTTGGTGACTGTTGTTCAGTTGCTGTCATATGCATGTCTTTACAATCCCATGGACTGCAGCACACCAGGCTTCCCTGTCCTTCACCAACCCTGGAATTTGCTCAAATTCATGTCCTTTGAGTCAGTGATGCCATCCAACCATCTCATCCTCTGCCGCCGACTTTTCCGGCTGCTGCTGCTGCTAAGTCGCTTCAGTCGTGTCCGACTCTGTGCGACCCCATAGACGGCAGCCTACCAGGCTCCCCTGTCCCTGGGATTCTCCAGGCAAGAACACTGGAGTGAGTTGCCATTTCCTTCTCCAATGCATGAAAGGGATAAGTGAAAGTGAAGTCGCTCAGTTGTGTCCGAACCTCAGCGACCCCATGGACTGCAGCCTACCAGGCTCCTCCATCCATGGGATTTTCCAGGCAAGAGTACTGGAGTGCGGTGCCATGCCCTCAATTTTTCCCAACATCAACGTCTTTTCTAATGAGGCAGCTCTTTGCATCAGGTGGCCAAAGTATTGGAGTTCTTCAGCATCAGTCCTCCCAATTATTATTTAGGGTTGATTTCCTTTAGGATTGACTGATTCAAGTGCCGTGCAGTCCAAGAGACCCTCAAGGGTCTTCTCCAGCACCACAATTTGAAAACATCAATTCGTCAGCCTTCTTTATGGTCTGACTCTTACATCCATACATGACTACTGGAAAAACCGTAAGGTGACTATATGGACCTTTGTTGGCAAAGTGATGATTCTGCTTTTTAATGTGCTGCCTAGGTTTTTCATAGCTTTCCTTCAAAGGACCAAATATCTTTTAATTTCATGGCTGCAGTCACTGTCTACAGTGATTTTGGAGCCCCCCCCCTCAAAAAAATAAAGTCTGTGTTTCCATCTACTTGTGTTTCCCCATCTACTTGCCATGAAGTGTTGGGATTGTATTCCATTATCATAGTTTTTTGAATGTTTACTTTTAAGCATGCTTTTCACTGTCCTCTTTCACACTCATCAAGAGGCTCTTTAGTTCCTCTTCAGCTTTTGTTATTAGGTGGTATCATCTGCATATCTGAGGTTATTGATATTTCTCCCTGAAATTTTGAGTCCAGCTTGTGATTCATACAGCCTGGCATTTCACATGGTGTGCTCTGTATATAAGTTAAATAAACATGGTGACAATATACAGCCTTGTCATATTCCTTTCCAAATTTGGAATCAGGCCATTGTTCCATGTCTGGTTCTAACTGTTGCTTCTTGAACTGCATACAGGTTTCTAGGAGACAGGTAAGGTGGTCTTGTATTCCCATCTCCTTAAGAATTTTCCACAGTTTGTCGTGATCCACTCAGTCAAAGGCTATAGCGTAATCAGTGAAGCAGAAGTAGATGTTTATCTGGAATCCCCTTACTTTCTCTATGATCCAACAAATGTTGGCAACTTGATCTCTGGTTCCTCTGCCTTTTCTAAATCTAGACCGTACATTTGGAAGTTCTTGGTTCACGTACTCCTAAGCCTAGCTTGAAGGATTTTGAGCATTATCTTGCTAGGACGTGAAATGAGTGCAATTATATGGTAGTTTGAACATTCTTTGGTACTGCCTTTCTTTAGGATTGGAATGAAAATTGACCTTTTCCAGTCTTGTGCCCATTACTGAGTTTTCCAAATTTGTAGCCATATTGAATGCATCACTTTAACAACATCTTTTAGGATTTTAAATAGCTCAGCTGGATTCTGGAATCATTTGGTGATTAGAATACTTTATTTAACAATTATTTATTAGTTTATTAGCCTGAAAATTTAAAAATGTAGCTCATTTAAAAATGAACTTGAGTTACTTTTATTTGATAGTTGTTTCAAGTTATATCTGTTTTTATTCTGAGTATTTAAAAATTGAAGAAATAATTATTTATATAATTTAATGATAGTCAAGTAGATGTAAATAAAATAGAAAAATAGGGCTTCCCTAGTGGTTCAGTCAGTAAAGAATCTGCCTGCATTACAGGAGACCTGGGTTCAATCCCTGGGTTGGAAGATTCCTTGGAGAATGGAATGGCAACCCACTTCAGTATTCCTGCCTGGAGAATTTCATGGACAGAAGAGCCAGGCAGGCTGCAGTCCATGGGGTTGCAAAGAGTTGGACACTACTGGGCGACTAACAGACACACACAGATGTAAAAATGCATTTCGTTACCCATACCATCTATAAAGGGCAAAGCTGTAATGAACTGAAACAAAAAGTAAATAAAAAATAAAATAAAATATAAAAAAATAATAAAAAATAAAAGTTAAAAAAAAACAAAAACAAAACTGCAGACCAACTGGGCTGGAAGAAGCACAAGCTGGAATCAAGATTTCTGGGAGAAATATCAATAACCTCAGATATGAAGATGATACCACCCTTTGTGGAAGAAAGTGGAGAAGAACTAAAGAGCCTCTTGATGAAAATGAAAGAAGAGAGTGAAAAAGTTGGCTTAAAGCTCAACATTCAGAAAACTAAGATCATGGCATCTGGTCCCATCACTTTATAGCAAATAGATGGGAAGCAGTGGAAACAGTGGTTGACTTTAGTTTTCTGGGCACCAAAATCACTTCAGACAGTGATTGCAGCCATGAAATTAAAAGATGCTTACTCCTTGGAAGGAAAGTTACGACCAACCTAGACAGCATATTAAAAAGCAGAGACATTATTTTGTCAACAAATGTCCATCTAGTCAAGGCTATGGTTTTTCCAGTGGTCATGTATGGATGTGAGAGTTGGACTATGAAGAAAGATGAGCACCAAAGCATTGATGCTTTTGAACTATGGTGTTGGACAAGATTCTTGAGAGTCCCTTCGACAGCAAGGAGATCCAACCAGTCCATCCTAAGGGAGATCAGTGCTGGGTGTTCATTGGAAGGACTGATGTTGAAGCTGAAACTCCAATACTTTGGCCACCTGACGTGAAGAGTTGACTCATTGGAAAAGACCCTGATGCTGGGAAAGATTGAGGGCTGGAGTAGAAGGGGACAACTGAGGATGAGATGGTTGGATGTCATCACCAACTCAATGGACATGAGTTTGGGTAAACTACCTGAGTTGGTGATGGACAGGGAGGCCTGGCATGCTGTGGTTCATGGGTTCGACAGAGTTGAACACGACTGAGGGACTGAACTGAACTGAACTGAACTTTCTTCTATTCAGATAGGATGTACAGTCAAGTAGTATCTTGGTAAATTATATGGATGTTTGAATAGTAAGAATGTTTGAGCCTCAAGTATTTTATAGAACCTTAATAATCATTTGGTAATAACAAGTTAGCTAAAAAGTCACTGAACTAATACCCTTACATTCCTCATGATATTTCTGGAAAAATACTTCTTTAATAACTTGAAAGAAGTTAGAAAACTATGACTTATGAAATTTTCTCAAGTATAGAGAACAGCTTTACCACTGCAGTACTATTTTTGAACTTAAAATATTACTTTTCAAAAATAATATCATAAGGAATGATGGTCTTATAATCAAAAAAGAACATTCATGATTTTCATCAAAGCTCATTAAGCCATAATCAACTTACTTTTGTCATTATCACTCCTTTAATATTCTAATAAATCCAGCAAAATGTTATAAATTTACCTGTACCAGAAGTCCCAAAGTTATAACTGAATAACATGATTTAAATTCATAAATTCAAAAAAATAGGGACAGTTATAAAAGAAAAATTGTACCAGATACTTGTTAAAATAGCAGGGAAGATTTTGTTCAAGATTATTTGACAGGAAAGAGTTAAGACAATTGCAATAGGAAAGAAAGGTGATCTCTCTGTGCTGAAACAAAGAGGGGTGATCTAATAGTAAAAGCACCTTAAGGAGGAGGTTGGTCACTTTTGTTTGTTCATTTTCCTTTATCCTAGTTAGTTATCTTCCCCCAAGGATTAAAGGAGGTCAGGGCCCTGGAGTTGGGAAAACTCTGTCTAACATCAAGACAAGCTGAGGAAATGTTCAGGCCATCCTGGTCACATGCTTCCCTAGTAGCTCAGTGGGTAAAGAATCTGTCTGTAATGCAGAAGACCCTGGTTCAGTTCTTAGGTTGGGAAGATCCCCTGGAGAAGGGATAGACTACCCACTCCATTATTCTTGGGTTTTCCTGGTGGCTCAAATAGTTTATATATATTTGCAATGTGGGAAACCTGGGTTCAGTCCCTGGATTGGGACGATCCCCTAGAGAACGGAATGGAACCCATTCCTGTACTCATGCCTGGAGAAAACCCATGGACAGAGGGGCAGGTCATGTTGCAGTCCATGAGGTCATAAAGAATCAGGCATGACTAAGCTCAGCACACAGCACCCTGGTCACAGGAGATACTTGCTTTTTAAGACTGTTAGCTATCTAGCAAAAATTTCAAATTTGTTCTTGGGTACATTTTTTACTGTAGTGATTCTGATCCAAAATATGAAAGGTGTTCTTTCCAGAGAAGATACTTCCACTGTACCCTGGAGAAAGTTAATTTTCAATACTTTTGACAAAATGTCATACTGAGGGGATTAAAAATAGACATTTTAAGGCCTTTCTGTCAACAATTTCCTGTCTTTCTATCAAAAGTATTTCTTGCTGAATCATTCCCAGTCCACTTGACCATATTCCATGCTTACTTCACTCCTCCAGAAAGAATTACTGGTAATTATAACTGTTTAAGCTCATATTCTGTGACTAAAAGGCTTCCCTGTATTGTTTTGTCCATGTTAGAGATATTTATATAATCAAATATGTAAATAAAATAACTTGGTTTTTAAAAATATATATAAATATCGCATATATATATATATACACACACACACACATATATATATATATATATATATATATATATGTAATATAGCACTGTATTTCCCTAGGTAACATATTCCTTTAAAGTCAAAGTTATTATCATAGTGTGGGAGAGAAAAGGGAACTCTGATCTCTACTTCAAGAAACTATAATTTTACTAAAAGAAAAAAAAAAGGAAAGAGATTTTGTTTCCATCTCACCAGTTTAAAACCCAATAAAAACCTTACCTGATTCTAATTTTATATTTTAAACTAATTATATAAAATAAAACTGTGTTTAGTGTAAAGTGGCATGTTAAAGTGATACAGGTGAACATTTAAGTATTCTTGATTTACATTAAATAAAGTGAATTAGCAAATAAGTGCAGTGTACAAATTTAACAACGTATTCTCTGAGAACGATCAAAGTATCTACATAGTTGCAGGAAAGGGCACAGATGTTCACCCTAAAAACCCTATAATTAAGACACATTTGTGTTCTGCAGATGCAGCCATTTCTAATGAGTAGAAGTACTCTTATAAACACAACCAAACCAGAGAAAAATCTTTTTGAACTTTCTTACTTTTAACAAGAAAGCCAAAACAAGAAATTTAATCATGCAAATGTGGCAGTTTAATTAATGTAACATTTGTTCTCCATCCATATATATATATATATATATATATATATATATGTATATACACATGTGTATATACATATATGTGTGTGTGTGTGTGTATATATAACATATGTAATATGTAATTACATACTACATATGTATATGTATATATACATATACATATGAAGAAGACGAAGAGAAGGAGAAGACAATGGCACCCCACTCCAGTACTCTTGCCTGGAAAATCCTATGGATGGAGGAGCCTGGTAGGCTGCAGTCCATGGGGTTGCTGAGGGTCAGACACGACTGAGCGACTTTGCTTTCACTTTTCACTTTCATGCATTGGAGAAGGAAATGGCAACCCACTCCAGTGTTCTTGCCTGGAGAATCCCAGGGACGGGGGAGCCTGGTGGGCTGGCGTCTATGGGGTCGCACAGAGTCGGACACGACTGAAGTGACTTAGCAGTAGCATACATATATAATATGTAATATGTAATATATATATTACAGTTTGTATTGAACTTAAAATCATAATATTTAATGTTTTATTTTTCAGACTCTGTTTCTGAAACTTATGAGATTTATTATTTTTATGTGATATGAAATTAGAATTATTGCCAATTTTAGTAAACCGAATATAAATGGATATTTAACACTAAAAGTAAATAACAAACACCTATTGGATAAAAGATAAAGATTATCCTAAAATTTATCTTTGATAATATATTCAATCATATGGATACATATTTTGATAATACTGGGAAATAATTCTGCATACATCTATTAGTGAAAGGAAGACAAATTTTATACTATCAAATTAACTTTTATATTAAAATTTTAATTTATTTAGTAATGTTAACAAAGACATCAGGAAAATGTTCAAGTAATTCTAGAAATGTTAAGTTTAATCATTAATCTTACCAATAAAGAATCCATTGTTCTTCCCTTTTTAAACTAAATTTTGTATACTTATTCTATTTTCACCTCAAATAATTTATCATTTAAATTTCTTAATTCAAATGCTTTATTTGTTTTTCAAAAATATGTTTGCCTCTTGACATCTTGATTACACTTCAAGAGATGTAGAGTTTTAATATAATAGGTAAAGTCGTGTGGCAATTGGGCAAAAATAGATTCCACTTCTTACATTCTATCCTGAAGACATCTTTTCCATTTTTTAAAGACATTACAGTGTTCTGGAGTTATCATTCTAAAACAAATATTATTGCGTTTCTTCAAAAATATTTAAATGGCTTCTGCTTATCATCGTAATAAACTCCAATTGCCTGAGCAATGTACAAATGCTCTTTATGAAACATCCTTTGTTTTCCTTTCTAGGGCTATTGAAGGTCAGCCTCCTTCACACATTTAGGGTTCTGTAGTGAGTGATTCCTGGTCTCCATAGTTTTTCTTTCTGCAATGTTGTGTGAAAACTCTTCCTTTCATCTGCCCCCCTTAACCCAGAATTTTTCAGTCTTGACTTTATATATTCCAATTAAATTCCTGTCAGGAATGCTTTTTTAAAAGTGCTTCCTTGGAAAGTGACATCTGAGTGTTAAGATTCAGCCTTTAATGGCAATTTCAAAGCAATATTTAGACTCTGTCTTTTAGTTGGCAAATAAATGTTATTAAATGTGTTTATTTTAAATAGTTATTGCTTGGTTTCTTCTTCTTCTTCTTTTTGCTATAGAGTAGGTCCTTTTTGGTTATCCAGTTTAAATAAAGCAATGTGTACATGTCCATCCCAAACTCCCTAACTCTCCCTTCCTCTGATCTTACCTTTCACCCTCAGCAAACATGTTTGTTCTATGAGTCTGTGAGTCTCTTTCTGTTTTGTGAGTAAATTCATTTGTATCATTTCTTTTTGTTGTTGTTGTTTAGTCACTAAGTCATGACTGACTCTTATGTGCCCCATGGATTGTAGGCCACCAGGCTCCTCTTCCCATGGGATTTCCCAGGCAAGAATACGTTAGTGGGTTGCCATTTCCTTCTCCAGGGGATCTTCCTAACCCAGGGATAGAACCTGTGTCTCCTGCATTGCAGGCAGATTATTTACCACATTTATTTTTAGATTTCATGTATAAGGGATGCCATACAATATTTCTCCTTCTCTGTCTGACTTACTTTACTCAGTATGGCAATTGTTAGGTCCATCCACGTTGCTGCATATGGCATTATTTCATTCTTTTTTGATGGCTGAGTAATATTCTGTTGTATATATGTACTACATCTTCTTTATCCATTCCTCTATGGATGGACATTTAGGTTGCTTCCATGTCTTGGCTATTGCAAACAGTGCTGCAATGAATGTTGGAGTGCATGTACTCTTTCACATCATGTTTTTCTCCATATATATATACCAAGGAGTGGGATTTCAGGGTCATATGTTAGCTCTATTTTAGTTTCTTAAGGAACCACCATAACGTTATCCATAGTGGCTTTACCAATTTACACTCCCACCAATAGTGTAGGTTTCCTCCTTCTCCCCACACCCTCTCCAGCATTTATTGTTTGTGGATGTTTTGATAAGAGCACCCTACTCCCAATCCTATCCCTCCAGGTCATCACAGAGCACCAAGCTGAGTTCCCTGTGTTTTCACTCGAAGTCTGTTTTACACATGGTAGTGTATGTATGTCAATGCTACTCTCTCAATTTGTTCCACCCTCTCCTTCCCCCACTGTGTCCACAAGTCCTCTCTCTATGTGTCTCTATTTCAGTCCTGCAAATAGGTTCATCTATACCATTTTTCTCGAAGAAGGCAATGGCACCCCACTCCAGTACTCCTGCCTGGAAAATCCTACGGACGGAGGAGCTTGGTAGGCTGCAGTCCATGGGGTCGCGCAGAGTCGGACACGACTGAAGCAACTTAGCAGCAGCAGCAGCATACCATTTTTCTATTTTCCACATATGCACAGTAATATATGATATCTATTTTTCTCCTTTTGATTTATTTCACTCTGTATGACAGACACTAAGTCCATCCATGTTTCTACAAGTGACTCAATATTGTTCCTTTTTTATGGCTGAGTAATATTCCACTGTATATGTGTAATGCATGCATGTGTGCTCATTCACTTCAATTGTATCTGACTCTTTGCAACCCTATGGACCAAAGCCTGCAAGGTTCCTCTGTCCATTGGATTCTCCTGGCAGAAATACTGGAGTGGGTTGCTGTGACCTCTTCCAGGGGATCTTCCCAACCCAAGGATTGAACCTGTGTCTTTTAAGTCCCATGCACTGTCAGGCAGGCTTTTTACCACAAGCGCCACCTGGGAAACCCATATATGTACCACATCTTTATCCATTCATTTCTTGATGGACATTTAGAACTGATATATGACCCAGTAATCCCACTACTGGGCATATAACCTGAGAAAATCATGATTCAAAAAGGCACACATACTCCAATGTTCATTGCAGTAGTATTTACAGTTGCCAGGACATGGAAGCAACCTAAACATCCTATGCTGTCCAGGTATTTTGTATTATAAGGAAATCAATTATTTATTGAGCTTTTGTTATTTCCATCAGCTAATATTTTTAGATACTATGTGTCTAGGATCTTTGTACACACTTAGTCTAAGAACTATGTGATTTTATGAGAATTTGTTAAAAATATGATTCTACTTCTTTCCAGGGACACATAGTATAATTAGGTAAATGATATACTCACACAAATATACTTTTTAAAGTTATCAAGATAATAATAGAAATCTCATTGCTTCTGACTAATTTTAAACACAATGAAGGCTTTAGGAGGTTTTAAAAGAAATAAAAATTAATTTTGCTATCGTTTGATAGAAAGAAGGAGTTAGAGTCAGGGTAAGTTGAAAGATATTGTAATTGAAGAGAAAAATACCAAAGATTCTTAAGAAAAATTTACTTTAATCAATAAATTTAGATTATGTGTTTATTTATGGAAATAATCTGTTGGCATTAGGGGACAAGTAAATAGAATTAAAGAAATATTATAATCAGGAAATCAACTTTTAATGCTTCAAAAGTCAACTTTATGACAACAAAAATAGCACTTTATATGGGAAAAAATATTTTTTTAATCTTAACATGTGAAATTGAAAGATTCAATCTGAAGCCCAAAGAATAAATAATAGACTTTCTTTACTATTATTTTATCCTTTCATTTTGATTTGCTGAATCCTCTTATTAATATGGTGTTTCCCTGGTGGCTTAGATGATAAAGAATCTGCCTGCAATGGTCGGGAGACCTAGGTTTGATCCCCAGGACGATCCCCTGGAGAAAGAAATGGCAACCCACTCCAATATTCTTGCCTGGAGAATTCCATGGACAGAGAAGCCTGGCGGCAGTCCATGGGGTTACAAAGAGTCAGACACGACTGAGCTACTGACACATTCACATTAATATGACTTGATAGAAATTTCCACTATATCTACATTTTAAGTTGTTTGGTAACTTTTATAATAAATCACAAAATGATATTTTTAAAATTTGAAAAAATAGTTTATGCTAACTTCATATTACTCCTATATGTTGTATGATTTCTATATATCATATTAGTTTCACAATAATTAATTAAATCATTTATTATTCAATAAAGGTTTATTGAACCCTTTTTATATATCAAGAATGTACTGCTGCTGCTGCTAAGTTGCTTCAGTCGTGTCCGACTCTGTGCGATCCCATAGACAGCAGCCCACCAGGCTCCCCCATCCCTGGGATTCTCCAGGCAAGAATACTGGAGTGGGTTGCCATTTCCTTCTCCAATGCATGAAAGTGAAAAGTGAAAGTGAAGTCGCTTCGTTGTGTCCGACTCGTAGCGACCCTAGACACTGATTATTCAAAGGAAAACACTTTGTTATCAAAGAAAAAAGAAAAAATCATTGGGTATTTGAGATGAAATCTCAGTAGTTTGTATCTGCCACCCACGTAACTAACAAAATGCCATTTGATCATTTTTCTCTATTTTTTAGTTTAGCAAGACCATGTCTCTCAATCATCTCTACAAATATGTACGAAAGGCAAAATAAAGAAAATCATAGTATCAATTAACACAATAGTCACACATTTAAAGGAATTTGTTTAAAAAAGCACCAGCTCTGAATCAATATGTTTCTGTTTCTGGTACCCTAATACTTCCTTGAGTTGGCAGTTACAACTTTCACAACTCCTCAGCGCGTCCTGATTTGATGTAACTGGTGACAATGTGCCAGTTAAAACATCATCTGCCCATGTTGACAAGTGTCTAAGGGAAAGAACCAACTGTTTCAAATACACTGAGATGACTCAGAAACAACTGTCAAATGACTGTGCTCTCCAGAGGTGGCACGTCACTTGGACTACAAGAGCCATTAGATGACATTTCTCCAAGAGGGAACTCTGTCGTTCTGTTCAGTGCCTGCTGCAGGGCTTCACTATGGCAATGAGATGAGCCAGAAAATAGAGCAAAGGAAGGTGCTGAATGCATGTAGGAAAGAGATATCTATTTTTACTTCAATTATACATAGCATAAAATGAAAGAGATTAAGTTCATTTGTATTACCTCCTTTTATGACAAAGGAAGGGCCAGTGCTTCAAAAGAGAAAGTCATGGTAAAAATCATACCTGAGAATGCACCTCTTCTACTGAAATGCATAGCTAGAGAATTAAAGGGATTGAAGAGTTTGTGAGAAATAACCTCTTGAGCCTTGCCCTGGTTTTGAATTTGTTAGCATCAGAGCCTCTCTGTTCAACTTGAATCATCAATTCACCTAGGTAGTTGTACAATTATGTTCTCTCCTGTTTTCAGCATAATTTTTGCATCTACTTTGCAGAATGCAAGAAAATCAATCTCTGACTCACATATATGAAGAATGTAGCAGTATCTAGCTATTTCCTCTCTCGAAATACAGAGAGGATTTTTTTCTTCAATCTGCAGTGGGGTTTCACTCTCTCATTCCATTTTCTATGCGCACTGGTAATGAATTTCTAGCTGTAAGAAAATTAGGCAATTTAATGCAGTAGATAGAAAGGCGATATTCCTAATCATTTTCCCATTTATCCTAACTATATTAGTTCTGCAAAGAAGACTTAAAAAAAAAAAAAAAAAAACACTTAACTGTTAGGTGAGATCATGCTTCAGACAGCTGTTGGAAATAAATCATCTTTTTTTCAGTATAAACATCTTAAATGTTTACCAGTTGCTATCAGTATTAAAGCTCTGGTGATAGAAGTCTTGCTGAGGATTTAGATTGCTCAAAGAATCAAACTTGATGGAAGATTCAGGGCCTGCAGTTCCACGGCTGAAGGTATCTGCTTATGTGTAGACAAGCAGATCAAGGTGGTTTATCACTCTATGTGTGTGTACTTAAATAATATACTCACAAAAGCAAAAGAGAAATGAGATAGCAAACTATTTCTATAGAAACTGCAAAAGTAGTAGGCTAAACATCATTTTGCTGAGCCTCAATGTGTGTTCATGGAGATATGTACATACTGACATGGGCAAAATAATGTATTATGCATGAATAGAATATGTTCACACATACCAATACAGTTGCTCATATTTAAGTACATTTCTCCTATGAAATTCAGTAAAATTGAACTCTGCCATCTGGATTTAGGTATTTTGGTTTTAGAATTTACTATGGAGTTTATCTTGAGTCTATAAAATAAGCATGGAGGACTTGGAATAATCTTCGTAATTTCCTCTTTAATTCTAAGGGTGTACATTTAGGGGTGAACCCCCAAAAGTATTATTTTAATATCAAACTTCCTTTTTATAGTTTCCTTTAATATAATTAATGATCTTGTCTTTTCTGCCTATTAAGTGTGGTATGTATAATTCACAACTGATTTCTGGCTAATGTTTAAGCTGGTATTCTGGTGGTCAGTCTAAGCCTTTAGCCTTTCTTTTTTTTGCTACAACACTTAAAAGATACAGGAAAATGTATTATTGATATTACCAATGAGAAAAATAAAAAGTTCTGATAAAATTATAGATAAAATACATCTAAAATGTTTTGAATCATTTAGTTGCACTGTCACAAGAAAACAAGGATTTTTACCTAATTTGCTCTCACTATAGATGAAGAGAAGTACAAATTAAGATATGTGACTTGTGTGAGATATTGCTTATAGTTAGCATAAGAATTGAAATTAGATTGTCATTTTTTATTACATTTTGTGCCTTGATTAGTCTTGATCAGTTTCCAAAATGACAAACACAAAACACACATACATACATGCACACCCCTGAGCCACATTCATGACCAAACCCACATACAGAAAGAATGAGAGAGAGGGAGAGGGAGAGAGACATGCATGTACATATCTTTCAGTTCTGGGAGCCTGTAAGATGCTAATCATTTTATTTTGTAAAAAGAAAATGTCCAAAAGGACACATCCATATATAGAGACCTCCCACAATGAATAGAGGCTTTCACCATCATGCATTCTCCTCTATGACTTTCACCACCACAATCCCAGTTAGATCCATGTATTGTTGGTATCATCATGTAGTAATGACTTTGAGGATAGCTCCCTGATGGGAGGGCCCAAAATGTGACTAATGCTTAACACAGATGTTGTTGACATGTTTCTCTTACACAGAAGTATTCTATGAAACAACAATCTTGACTGAAAGATGGATTCCCATTATGTTTACAGATCACTGGGGAATAACTTGCTTTAAGTTGATAGACTGAGTTTATACTTCTCATAAAGATATTTTAAGTTATTTTTAAAACACACAATTAAATATTCACTTGAAAATGTTATTCATTAATTTTATTGAAAGATAGCAGAGGAAATGCAGATCACGTTTAAACTGCATTCTTTATTTTAAAGTGCATTCTAATGACATTTAGTTTTCTATAGTGAAAGTAAAGTGAAAGTGAAGTCGCTCCGTCGTGTCTGACTCTTTGCAACCCCATGGACTGTAGCCTACCCGGCTCCTCCCTCCATGGGATTCTCCAGGCAAAAGTACTGGACTGGGGTGCCATTTCCTTCTCCAGGGGATCTTCCTAACCCAGGGATCGAACCCAGGTCTCCCACATTCCAGGCAGATGCTTTAATCTCTGAGCCAAGCAGAGTTATCACGAAGATTAAATTATCTTTGTTATTTAGCATAGTGTCTGCTTTAAAGAATTTTTTTAGTTTTTAAAGAGTTTTTTAGTTTTCTATAGAAAGTCCAAAAATATATTATAGGAAAAAGATAAATATAAAATCTTGAGCTTGGATTTAATATAAAACTCTGCCTAATTTAATCAAAAAGTTAGCAATTAAAAAAAATCTGAAATTGCAAGATTGAGTTTTTTTTCTCTAGATTTAAAGATGTTAATTTTAAAATAAGCCAAGAAATAGTATTGCATTAGGCAGCTAAGTATGTAATTTTGAATAGTTGCTGAAACACTTACGGAGGTAGTGTTTAGCACTGCACATAAAACTACATACATTTTAATAATTTCTCCTAGAGCAAATACCTTTTAAAAAATTCAATACTTTAAGTAATTTATAAGTCAAACCTTGTTTTACCTTGAAATGTATACCCTGGTGATCAATAGATAAAATAAATTAAATTTATGCAATAGATATTTGTGTTTTGCTCCTTTCTTGCTTTAAAATTATTGCAGAAACTCAATTTTGAAATCTCATCTTTACTATGATTTTCCTGACACTGGAGATGTCAAATGAGTGACATCCTAGAATCTTATTTCAACAAAAAAAATTAGTGACAGGAAAGACTAATGTATTTATTACTACCTAATTATATCACATTCTTACCTATTGCTAGTTTCATATGAATACTAACTGTTCTATATTGTTTTATGTACATTTTCATAAACATTCATTAATTTGAATTAATAATTATTTACACACATTTAGTCCACAGAGCATATTTACACAAATTATTAGAGGAGTTCATTTTAACCTGTTAGATTAGAATTATACTTGGAATGATACTTATTTTACTGCCAACAGACAAAATTTGAACTGGGTGGAGGGGAAAGGGGTATAATTATGTGATTAGTGCACAACCCTTCTTGTTGGATAAGTAAAGTCATTGTGGGCCTGTGTATCCAGTCTGCTTAGATGCCAGTGGTGCTTTTGTATATAGTCAATGCCCCATTGACTTAACAGAAACACACTGCTGCTGCTGCTGCTAAGTCGCTTCAGTCGTGTCCGACTCTGTGTGACTCCATAGATGGAAGCCCACCAGATTCCCCCGTCCCTGGGATTCTCCAGGCAAGAACACTGGAGTGGGTTGCCATTTCCTTCTCCAATGCATGAAAGTGAAAAGTGAAAGTGAAGTCGCTCAGTTGTGTCCGACCCTCAGCGACCCCATGGACTGCAGCCTATCAGGCTCCTCCACCCATGGGATTTTCCAGGCAAGAGTAATGGAGTGGGGTGCCATTGCCTTCTCCGAACAGAAACACACTAGGGCCATGTTATTATACAGATTATCTCTTCAGCCACCCAATGCCAGGTTATGGGGGAGCACTTGAAGAAACACCTACTTCATTTGCTCTCAATGACCTATTGTTCTCAATGGTGTTCCATCAAAAATTAGCTCAACTGGGAAAAACAAAGATTTGAGAGATTATTAGGTACTCAAATAAATACCATATCTACTGCTGGATAATTGCTTGAGATTTGGTTACCATTAGTTGTCCCTCCAGCTCAAAAAAATGATATTTTATAAAGGTATTGATGAGATTGAAAGAACCTTCACTTAATATTTATTTCAATTCACCTTGAATTCCACCGCTGCTTTAATGCAATCAATCATTGAAACTCTGGAACATGTACTATGGCAATTTTCAGTGATTCTCAGAGAACCTAATATTAATTTCAATTTTTAATGTACAATTAACTCAAGCCACGTTCATCACTTATAGGTAGAAAATTTGAATACCAGAATAAAAGGAAAGCAACTTCCAGATATTGTCAAATAAAAACTCTAAATATCTGATGACTATCTGATGTCTCTTTTAATTAACATTCATAAACACTTAAGGAAGAAAACCTGTGAGTTTTAAATGAAATTAAAAGTCAAGCTGTCCTAGTAGACGGTAGGCATATTGCACACATAAACATCCTTTGAGAATCACAGTTAAGGTTTAATAAACACTCTCCCTATTTCTGCTGTGGTGTGAGTTTCATTCTGCATATGTTGACCTTGGTTTAGGATGTGGAAAGTTTGTTATTAAACTTACAACCTGCCATCAAGGTGGGGCATCTGCTTTTTCAAAACAACCCCTATCCACATATTTCTCATTTTAGCAGCATGTCTTTTCAACTATGACACAAATATCCAGGACATCAAACAAGGACATATGCAAAACAGGCCTCTTACTTCCTGCGCAGATGTGTTGCTATGTAGTAGATCTGCTCTGCAGGGCTCTATGGGGTCCTCTCTAACATTTCCTACCAGCTGCCAACATCTCCCAAGCAGATCAAATGTACTTTTACCAGAGACAAAAACACCTTTGCTTTAAGCTAGCCAAACAAACCTCAAACTTTTTCTGTAACACTTCTAAAGATATTTGAAAGAGATATAAATAAGTGCCATCACCCTAACTCATATTCTTTTATTGTTTATAAAAGTGGACATCCTTAGACTTTTTGCACCTGTGATTATGCATTAGTCTTTATGAGCTTTGAAATAATACAGAGATTCTAAAAACTGAGTAGTCCAAACAGGGACCAAATGAGTGAATTGAATGGTTAAAGAGATAATTTCTAAACATGGTCTTTTGTTTCCATTTAATTCATATCTTCCTGTTCTGACACCTTCAACTTAAGACATAGAAGAAATAGTTATGCTTTGTCCTCCCTGTAGTAGATTTGCCACTGTTACCAGACAGTTTCCAATGTTTCTGCTGGAATGTAATTCATCTTCATTGTTTCTGTGCCGACAGGATGGAACCTGCTTACAAATTTTACAGCTAGCAATACTTTTTATTGTTGTTCTGAAAGGGCTCCTGAGGGCTTTCTATTTTATTTTTAGGAACATTCTGAATTTTTTCCCCTTTATGCTATACTTTTCACTATTATGAGTGATGACCCTAGAATACTGGGAGGAAAAAACAACCAACACACACCAAACTCTGTAACTGTCATAAGTTTAATGCAATCTTCCAATACTTTGATTTATTGCAGGTGCTACATTTTAACTATGTTATAGCTAATGAAGAATATCAATAGCCTTTGTGAAATGCTGACATTCCTTCAAACTAAGACACCTTCAGGATGCTTAGATGCCTTACAGAGGAAAACTGATATAATAAGGGATGCAATGTTTTTCTTGCACTTTTAGTTACTGAATTAAAACTTCAGGCATCTAAAATGTAGTCAGTTTTATGGTGAAACTGCAAGACTATATCACTCAAAGCCAACTGTGTGCCTTTAACCATTTTTTCTTATTCCTATGATATCCCTCAGGCTTGATTATGCTTGAAATTAGCCAAAAAGAAGCCCTGAAAATGAATGTGATATTTTTATGTGAACATTTTAGGGACTTTTATTTACAAATCTCCTTGGCAGAGGTCATTTGTCCTCATATGAAAAATAGCACAGGCAAACAAACATACCAATGGACTAATGGTTAGATTGAAGATGGAAGTCTCCTGTATTATACCAAGGCACTTATTCTCTGTAGCGTGTGTGCACAGTTGCTCAGTCATGTCTATTTGTGAATCTTTGGACTGTAGCCTGTCAGGCTCCTCTGTTCCTCAGCTGTTTTTCTGGCAAGAATGCTGGAGAGGGTTGCCATTTCTTCTTCTAGGGGATCTTCCCAACCCAGGGATCTAACCTACCTCTCCTGCATTTCCTGAATTGCAGGCATATTCTTTACCACCAAGGCATCTGGGAAGCCCTATTTTGTGTAGAAGAGAGAGATTTGCTCTCTTATTCTCTTGCACAATAAAGTTTTATACCAATATTGAAATACAGTTGCCAACAATTTTGTAATAGTTTATAAAAAATAAACTCAATCCAAATCAACATTCATAAATATTAATGTGCATCATGAACAAGAAAAGTTTTCCATATATTTTAATATTTTTAAATGACATTTTCTAATTGTCCAGTATAGAATAGTGAACTCCTTTTTAAATTATTTTTTTTAATTTATGAAAGATCTTTTTCTACCATGCAAGCTGTGAAATGTCTGTACACATATAGATATGTAAAGCGTATGTATGTATATATATTATATATACCCTTACTTCTATATAACGTTAGCTGTAGAAAATCTGGTATATTATTCTTTCTAATACCTTAAATGCTTTATTTCTAAAAAGGTGTAATAAAATTGCAGAAAATAATTAAAATTCTACCAAAGGTTTCATGCTGATATAAAAAGGACCATGCTATTAACATTTGATAACACCGATATTTTCAGTTCTGTTTAAATTAAAATTATTAATAATTTACCTCATCTTGTATTAGGAAATGACAAAATTATATAAAATATTATCATCAAAGTATAATCATCAACCTAAACTCAGTTATGGTAAGCAATTTAATTATATTGCTTACATCATATCAAATTTTAATTAGAATTGAAACTTATGTTACATTGCTCAAAGTATATTACTGATGAATACTTTATGTTAGTAATACAAACAAACATTTTTTCCATTTGTTATGAAAATAAAATTTAAAATCTTGTGAGTTTTTTTCATTGATAAACTTATTGAATGAAATTAGGAAATAGCATAAAAGTATATGATATACATTACATTTGAAGAGCATTTGTGGTAATATTCAAAGGTGTAAGTGGAATGCAGAAGTGGTTTACAGTTACCTAAATTTCATTTCTCTCCTTTGTAGAGAAGTTATTGTGAGAGCATGCAAATGAGTTTTAATCAAAGTATACCCCAGTGATCTAATAAAATCTGATCACAGGATAATTCCTATTCTTAGTTTCTTTGTGGTCTTCTAGTATGAGGACTAGACATCTGAGAGAAAGTTATTCCATGGGGCTGAATCTTTGCTTATAATTTAGGAGCTGGGAATTTTAACATGTGCTGTCAAATATGTACCTATGTTTATAATTCACCTTCTTCTGGGAAGAGTCTGAGGATGGCTATAAAAGATTTGAAAGTCAGAAGTTTACTCAACTGATATATTGTTTCATTCATTTTGGCATCTATGGTTAATCTCTTTCAGAGTAGACAATGTATGCTCTGCCTTCACCTAGAAATCTTCAGTTTTTCTAACAATGAGCCTTTGCAGGATTATTTCTCTAAAATTGCCCTGAAGAAATCCCCTGATTCAGAAAACCTGAGATTATTAAAAAAAAAAAAAAAAAGTTAAACCTGTGTAACACAGAATAAAATGGTGATTACCAGTGGATGGGCATCATGATGGACAAGAGCGAAGTTTTTTAAGGATAGAAACTTGTATGGAGTAGCAAATGAGCCACAGGGATCTACTGGACAGCATAATGAATATAGAGAGTAACACTGGACTGGACTATATGTATGTAATGTGATAAATATTGCTACATGGTCAATTATATTACAACATATAAATATATCAAAGTAACAGGCTGTATATCTTAAACTTACTTGATGTTACAAGTCAAATTTACTCAAAAAAAAAAAAAGAAAAAGAGAGAGAGGAAAAAAAATCTGATTTCACCCGTGTCCTATTTCAAACCATCTACCTTTTTGTTTGTATTTTGCTTGCATGCTAAGTCACTTCAGTCCTGTCTTACCTCAGACATCCCATGGACTGTAGCCTGCCAGGCTCTTCTCTCAATGGGATTCTCGAAGCAAGAATACCGGAGTGGGTTGCCATGCCCTCCTCTACAGGATCTTCCCGACCCAGGGATCGAACATGTGGGTCCTACTTTGTAGGCCAATTCTTAACCTCTGAGCCATGGGCGAATTTTCTCCACTCCTCTTAATAGAACAACTATATTTACATTTCTCTTTGTTGTTGTTCAGTCGCTAAGTCTTGTGTGACTCTTAACAAGTCCGTGGATTGCAGCACACCAGGCTCCTCTCTTCTCCACTATCTCCTGAAGTTTACTCAGATTCATGTCCATTGAGTCAGTGATGCCATCCAACCATTTCATTCTCTCCTTTTGCTTTCCCAGCATCGGAGTCTTTTCCAATGACGCAGCTCTTCCCATCAGGTGGCCAAAGTATTGGAGCTTCAGCTTCAGCAACAGTCCTTCCAATGAATATTCAGGGTTTTTATTTCCTTTAGGATGGACTGGTTTGGTATCTTTGCAGTCCAAAGGACTCACAGAGTCTTCTCCAGCACCACAATTCAAAAGCATCAATTCTCCAGTGCTCAACCTTCTTTATGGTCCAACTCTCACCTCTGTACATGACTACTGGAAAAACCATAGGTTGGCTACATGGACAAATGATGTCTCTTGCTTTTTAATATGTTGTCTAAGTTTGTCATAGCTTTCCTTCCAAAAGCTCCTCTGTTCTCCACTTTTAATTTTATGCCTGCAGTCACTGTTCAAAGTGATTTGGGAGCCCAAGAAAATAAAATCCGTCTCTTTCCTTACCTGTTGGAATCTCACCCATTTCCCAAAGCCCATGATTATGCAATCTTCTTTATAACAGTTTGAGTGAGTCTACTGAATTTATCTATCTTAATTTATCTGAAATCTTGATTGTGTTTTGTCTTACAACACTTTGTGCTCCTTTTTTCTCATCTGAGAATCTCCAAGTTCTGTCGTGGCAGGGAATAGATCTTACTTATCTTTCTAATTTTTCTTTTTGTTTTCCCTGCACACTGGGACAGAGAAGTGGAAAGTAGACCTTTGAATACATGCCAGGCTTGCTTTCCAGATCTACCTTGTACTGACTCAGTGACCTTGATCAAACTATTCTAGCACTATGCATGCCTCTTCATATTATAGTCTTGTCATCATAGGAATGTTGTGAGGATCAGATAAGCTACTTAATTCTTACAGGAAGCTTTATCTCACTTAGTAGTTGTTAGCATTTATTTGTTCAGTGTGTAACTGATTTGGCTGACTATCCCTCTAGGGTGTCCTTTTGCTCTTAAAAAACAGTCTTGAATTAATCCAACTCGACCTGATACAATTGCCATTATTATTCTGACACATCTTTGCTTTTGCATTTTGTCTCATTTGCCTTTAGTGAAGAATTTGCATTAGTATCTTTGATAGAATGTTGATTTTTAAACAACTCATTTTCTAGGTGGGTGGAGAGTAGCAAAAACCTGACAAAAAAAAAAAGGAAATAATATATTGTTTAGAAAGACAAGTACAGGCTATTGTTAACTGTACAGCAAGAGATACGAACCTGCGCGAGGGACATGTAGAAACTTTGAAAACAACAGATTTTGTTTCTCAAAGACAGGAATTGGAAGAGGAAGTACACTATAGAAACTGATGACCTTGTCAAATACCTAAAGAGAAAGAGTGGCTTTTAAGCTTATCTTTACAACGCAAGACTGCTGTGAAGGTACTTCTGCTGGTGCTGCTGCTAAGTTGCTTCAGTTGTGTCCGACTCTGTGGGACCCCATAGATAGCAGCTCACCAGGTTCCCCCGTGGCTGGGATTCTCCAGGCAAGAACACTGGAGTGGGTTGTCATTTCCTTCTCCAGTGCATGAAAGTGAATAGTGAAAGTGAAGATGCTCAGTCGTATCCGACTCTTAGCAACCTCATGGACTGCAGCCTACCAGGCTCCTCTGTCCATGGGATTTTCCAGGCAAGAATACTGGAGTGGGTTGCCATTGCCTTCTCTGGAGGGTACTTCAGGGATTCTGTAAAACCTTAATTAGCATTTCAATTTGAAATGTTTAGTATGATTTTAAGACTGTGATTTTTTAAAATAACCATTCAAACATACTGTATTTTCAAATTCTTAATATATTAGAGCCCTCTTAACTTGTTTTGATTAACTGGTTTTTATTAGTAAATATTTTAATTTGTAGAGCATAAGATCCTCTGATTCTAATACAATTTCACATTGACTGTAATATTTGTTGGTTTCTATATGATTTTTTCACTTGATAAACTAATTTTACTGTTTAAAACAGTTTTAAAATGTCTGATTTGAAGGTCAACTGACATAGAATACACAAAAACGAATATTCTTAGTTAGAGGGGACATCAGTTCGGAATCTGTATTTCCACTGAAGTTTTCTCCTGAGGATAGTTTAGAAAGCATAGTCAGTTCTTATTATTTGCAGCACTTTTGTTCTATGAAGTCTCTACTGCTACTGCTGCTGCTACCTCTCTTCAGATTAAGTCTCTAGGGACACTGAATTAGCCAACACTGAATCATTGGTCCTTGGGGAAATACAGGGTTAGGTTCCTATGAGCATCTGGTCACAATATTTTCATCAATCAATGCATAATCTTGTTGTATATGTGTTTCTGTTTAAAGACACCTTACTTAATATATATTGTTGATTCATTAACATTGAACTCATGGCCAAAAACACCATAACTTTTGACTGAGCAAAGCTTATCTAACACATGTACTTTCTCCATAATGCACATCACTGCTCTTGCTTTTAAGAACTCTTCAGCCCTATGCTTGGGGTCATTATGAACAATGAAACCACCAAAAAAAGCACAAAACTGTTCCCCAAAATGTGTCAGTAAATAGACCTCAAAAAGAATACTTGTTTATAATATAAGAGCTGAAACAAGAAGGCAGAAAGTTACTCTGTGAACATCAGGCAACTCAGATTTTCTTCTGCTCTGTATGTGAACATGTCCATGACAGTGAAAAAGTGTGGTTATTGATGTCTGTTGTTACAAAGACATTTTGTGTAATCCTGTGTGTACATAGGAAAATTTGCAAATACAGAATTCGTGAATAAGGAGGATCGACTGTATGTGTTTCCTTATCAGACTGCTGGATTACAAAGCAGTATTCAATCGGCTTGCACTGTTAGGCGGGAAACCACCATGTGCAGTCAGACAATGACCTATGTGTATGGACTGAACTGTGAAAATATCAAGCCCACAGTTTAGGCTCTAACCTAGTCACTCCAGTGTGGTCAGTGGACCCATAACACCGATACAACAAGAGCTTGTTAAATACAGACACTCAAGCTCCACCACAGACTCACTGTATCAGAATACACATTATAGAAATTTATGTACATACTAAGATTTGACCTACATGAATCAAGACATGTAATGAATTCATCTCTGATCAGAAAAGTGGTAATAAACTCTGTCTGGTATGCTCAGAAGAAAAAAAAAAAATTGAATGAGGCAAGATTACTTGACATTCTAGGTAAACTCAAATGCATAAAAATGTAGAAACAGGAGCAGACATCTCTAATGGTGATAGAAAGATGGAGAGGTATTTTTGTTACACAGCTATATCGTCTTTGTTGAAATGAAAGCCTTTCAAATTTTGATCAAGTTTTGTAAGCATGATTTCCTTAAATCCATAATTTTCAGCCATTGTAACTCTTTTCCATTTCTACTATGACTTACTTAATTACATTAAAAAAGATGAGTTTATCTTTTTTCTAAGAAAGAGTTTTGAAGCTGATATAAGAAATTACATTTTAAAAATACCACTCTCAATATCTTATAGACATATAACTTTATCTCACGAAAAACAAAATACACCAAAGAAACAGAAAACAACTCATTGTCATCTTAAAGGCAAGAGATGACAAAAATTAGTTAGTATTAGTACTAACTAAAGATAATTAGTATCTTTAGTGAGTTGCTGTGTTACCGAATATGTACCTGCATATTTTATTTCTGCTTTTTTGAAGCAATTAAAGAATGCCTCTCTTTTTAAAAATATGTGAGACTTCCAACTACAGAATAGAACTCCTGGAAAATCAGAGGGAACCTAATATTTAATCTTATGGTTTCTGACTTTACTTTGGAAAAATCAAACCACCTCCCCTCTACCACCAAAAGGAAAAGAAAACCTTCTCAAGTCAATCTCAAAATATATACGGTTATAAATAAAGAGAAAGAGTAAAAAGGGGAGAAAGGAATATTGTTTCCACTAAAATATTATCAAAGCTTCTCAAAAGCAAATTGTTTTTTTTTTTTTTTTTCATGTTACCCTCGAGCGCTTATGTGCCTCTGTCTTTTACCAAGAGAATTTCCCTTCTTGCCAGCTATTTCCATTCACAATATTCAGCCACCTAGTGACTGATTTGTGCCAGGTGGAATTTTTCCAAGCATGTGATATTTACAATTCTCTGTTTTCTAGTTCCTGAAGACAGTTAGATAAAAATACAGCAGCAAATAATTCTTTCCCAGATAGAGGAATGTACTTATATCCCAGGCTCAAATGCAGACAGAGCCCTGAAATACAATTCTATATACCAAAGACATTTTAAATTAATTAATTTTAATTGTAGACTGATTACAATATTGTAGTGGCTTTTGCCATACATTGACATGAATCAGCCATGGGTGTACATGTACACCCAAAGACATTTTCTAATGTTTTTACAGAGGTTAAAAAAGCATCATATTAATTGATTTTAGACTATGAGACAAAAATCTAGAAAAATTATCAGTTGTATAGATAAAAGGAAGGTGTCAGTAAATCCAAAACTGGTTCAAGATAAATAGTAAAATAGAATAACACACACATACCCATGCATTTTAAAATTTTCCTTGTGAGCACTGAGAGCACTTTCAAGAAATAATCAGAAATTGTGTTAAAAATCAGTGTTGAATGAACAGTAATACCTAAACATATCATTAACAGTATCCTTATGTATTTTTTTTTCAGCATACACAGATACACTGTATAAAATTGTTTCTCTAAATAGATGTATGACCTACCTAGCTCCTGCCAGCAATGAGCATCTCTTAAATTCTATCTTTTAAGCATGCTCTTGAAGTTGAGGCATTAATATTTTTATTTTTCAATCTTTTCATGTCTTCAAGTTTTTATAACCCTATTGATTTCAGTGCCAGTGAATGATATTTTTTGAGGACCACTCACTTTCTACCAGTATGTAAGTGTAACTGTTGTAAAAACACATTTTAAGGAAAACATACTTAGATCACAAGAAAAATCAAAAGAGCAAAAGGTAAAGGAAGGGAATTCATTGAATCTTGAATCAATAGTATTTGATCTTCCTAACATTTAATTGATTGGCTCTTCAAATCTGTAGAATGCAGGATTACTCTCCCTGGTTAGAGAGGCTATTTTGCAGCCACTAGGTACATTTGCATTGATCTTGACTAGGCATTAGGTCATGGTTATCATTTAATGGATAGATCAAAATGGAAGAATCCATTTAAGTGTTCTATAGTATTGTGATCCATCTATAAGTTGCCCGATGTTTATGCTAACCAGTGTCAACTAGCAGTTTTATCTTGGAGTTGTAACCTCCTAGGAACACTTTTAGCTACTGGTTTTAAAACATGTCATACAGAACCAATGACAAGATGGATTGCTGTCATGGACTGAATATTGACATCCCTCCAGAATACACATGTGAAACCCTCATCCACTGTGCGGCTGTACTTGGAGATGAAAACTCTAGAGAAGTAATTAAGGTTTGAAAGTATAATCATGGGGTACTGATTGATAGTATTAGTGCCCTGATATGAAGAGACACAAGAGAGCTTGCTCTCTTCCTAGGAGACATAAATGAGGTCTTATAAGCACACAGGAGAATGGCAACTGCCTACAAGACACAAGAAGAGGCCTCAGAATGACACCTACTTGTTGGCATCTTGATCTTGGACTTCTCAGCCTCCATAACTGAGAAATAAATTTCTGTTATGTAAGCCAACCAGTATAATTTGTTATGTCAGCTTGAGCAACCTAATATTGTTATATAAGGTATAAAAAAGAATATTGACAAAAACAGGCATGGAGAATGTCAAGTAAACTCTGGATAAGATAATTTACAAAAGGAAAAAGGAGGGAACCTTGGTTGGAACATCTATTAATTTGTGATTCAAGTTCAGTTCAATTCAGTTCTGTCACTGAGTCGTGTCCAGTTCTTTGCAATCCCATGGACTGCAGCATGCCAGACTTCCCTGTCAATCAACAACTCCCAGAGCCTACTCAAACTCCTGTCCTTCATGTCGTTGATGCCATCCAACCATCTCAGCCTCTGTCATCCCCTTCTCCTCTAGCCTTCAATCATTCCCAGAATCAGGGTGTTTCACAATGAGTCAGATCTTCACATCAGGTGGCCAAAGTATTGGAGTTTCAGCTTCAGCATCAGTCCTTCCAATGAACAACCAGGACTGATGTCCTTTAGGATTGACTAGTTGGATCTCCTTGCAGTCTCTCTGCAAGGACTCTCAAGAGTCTTCTCCAACACTACAGTTCAAAAGCATCAATTCTTCAGTGCTCAGCTTTCTTTATCGTCCAACTCTTACATCCATACATGACTACTGGAAAATTCAACTTAAGAGGCTCTTTAGAGAATGAAAGAAGGAACACATAAGGTGAAACCATTTTGTTTTCCACTTTGTTATAGTAAGGAATTGCAGTGGACCAACTTTGAGGAGATATAGCTTGGAGTATTGATTCAGTTGAATTTGTGCTTTATGAGCCTGGGAATGTGAATTAATCTTTTTAAAATGTAGTTTTTTCATGTGTAACAGTATGGACCTAACAGGAGCAGAAGATACCAAAAAGAGGTGGCAGAAAAACACAGAACTATACAAAAAAGATCTTCATGACCCAGATAAGCATGATGAGGTGATCACCCACCCAGAGCCAGATATCTTGGCATGTGAAGTCAAGTGGGCCTTCTGAAGAATCAAACAAACAAAGCTAGTGGAGTTGATGGAATTCTAGTTGAGCTCTTTCAAATACTAAAAGATGATGCTGTGAAAGTGCTGCACTCAATATGCCAGCAAATTTGGAAAACTCAGCAGTGGCCACAGCACTAGAAAAGGTCAGTTTTCATTCAGTCCCAAAGAAAGAAAATGCCAAAGAATGTGCAAAACACACAATTACATTCATCTCACATGCTAACAAAGTAATGCTCAAAATTCTCCTAGCCAGGCTTCAATAGTTTGTGAGCCATGAACTTACAGATGTTCAAGCTGGATTTAGTAAAAGCAGAAGAACCAGAGATCAAATTGCCAACATCTGTTGGATCATTGAAAAATCAAAAGACTTCAAGAAAAACAACTACTTCTGCTTTACTGACTACGCCAAAGTCTTTGACTGTGTGGATCACAGCGAAATAAGGAAAATTTTTCAAGAGATGGAATACCAGATCACCTCACCTGCCTCCAGAGAAATCCATATTCAGGTCAAGAAGCAACAATTACAACTGGACATGGAACAACAGACTGGTTCCAAATCAGGAAAGGAGTATGTCAAGGCTATATATTGTCACCCTGTTTATTTGACTTATATGCAGAGTACATCATGCAAAATCTGACGCTGGATGAAACACAAGCTGGAATGAAGATTGCTGGAAGAAATATCAATAACCTCAGATATGCCAATGATACCAGCCTCACAGCAGACATAAAGAACTAAAGATCCTTTTGATAAAATTGAAAGACGAGAGTGAAAAAGTTGGTTTAAAACTCAACATTCAGAAAACTAGGCTCATGACACCTGATCCCATCACTTCATGACAAATAGATGGGGAAACAATGGAAACAGTGACAGACTTTATTTTCTTGAGCCACCAAATCACTGCATGTGGTGACTGCAGCCATGAAATTAAAAGAGGCTTACTCCTTGGAAGGAAAGTTATGACCAATCTAGACTGCAAATTAAAAAACAGAGACATTACTTTGCCAACAAAGGTCCATCTAGTCAAAGCTATGGTTTTTCCAGTAGTTATGTATGAATGTGAGAGTAGGACTGTAAAGAAAGCTGAGTGCCAAAGAACTGATGCTTTTGAATTGTTTTGTTGGAGAAGACTCTTGAGAGTCCCTGGGACTGCAAGGAGATCAAACCAGTAATTCTGAAGGAAATCAGTCCTGAATGTTCATTGGAAGGACTGATGCTGAAGGTGAAACTCCAATACTTTGGCCACCTGATGCAAAGAACTGACTCATTGGAAAAGACACTGAAGCTGGGAAGGATTGAAGGCAGGAGGAGAAGAGGACAACAGAGGATGAAATGGTAGGATAGCATCACTGACTCGATGGACATGGGTTTGAGCAAGCTCCAGGTGTTGGAGATGGACAGGGAAGCCTGGCATGCTGTAGTCTATGGGGTTGCAGAGTCAGATACAACTGAGCAACTGAATGTAACTGAAATGAACATCTGGATAGCAATGCTTGCAAGGTTATCACAAAGATTAAGTGAAATCATATAAATTCTATTAGCTTGGTGCTTGGTACCTAATAGGTACTGAAAAATATTGAATTTTTTTAGAATACTGTTCCCATTTTCCATTATTTCTTAAATACTGATCCAATAAAATAAAATATTGTGTTTTTCTTAGGATAGCTATTAATCCAGTCCATGGGGTTGCAAAGAGTCAGACACAACTGAGTGACTGAACTGAACTGAACTATGAATCAATCAATCTTTCTCCTTTCACCCATTCCTTACTCTAGATATATAGTGAAGGACTAAATTATTAAAAAGGAAAGAATTAACCTCATGACTGGTAGTTTCTGGTTAGTGGTAGGAGATTCCTAGCCTGAAGATCTAAACTGGGTCAAATTACTTTTTCATTATCCTGACATAATCCCATTATCTTCTAGTACTCCTTAGATGAATTTGTCCCAGATGCTCCTGACTGGGCTAGGCTTACTTTGAAAACTTGGCTATCCTGCCAATGAAGGATGATTTTAATGACTAAATGGGAGAGAGTTAGATGAGAGAAGACACGTGAAGTGTTTCATGTTGTATCTTGTCTAAAATAAGTACTTCATAAATGCTTACTACTTATATAGTTAGTATTAATTTCTATTATTATTAATAGTATAATGTTTTTCCTGTGGGTATACTGTATATCTACTTGGGTATTACAGTTGGTCTTGTATTCTTTGCAATAATGTAAATGAGAAAACATTAGCCATGAAGTTTGATAAGAAGGCAAACAACATTTTGGTCTATAAGGTAAGGTAAGTCACTTCAGTCATGTCTGACTCTATGCGACCCCATTGACGGCAGCCCACCAGGCTCCCCCGTCCCTGGGATTCTCCAGGCAAGAACACTGGAGTGGGCTGCCATTTCCTTCTCCAATGCATGAAAGTGAAAAGTGAAAGTGAAGTTGCTCAGTCGTATCCGACTCTGTGCGACCCCATAGACGGCAATCCAAGGGATTTTCCAGGCAAGAGTAATGGAGTGGGGTGCCATTGCCTTCTCCGATTTTGGTCTATAATATCTATTTCTGAAGCTATCAAGTAACATTGACATTCTCAATGATACAGTAATTAAAGTGAGATGAAAGCCATAGGAGAGTTGTGAAGGAAAGAATGGCATAATCTGACATAAATATTGAAAGGTTCACTCTGATTCTGTTTGAAAAATAGAGGAAAACAAGAGTCAGGGAGATCAGTTAGAAGGTTCCTGCAATAATCTAGGGAGGAAGTACATGGCAGTTTTGACAAGGGTGCTAAGAATGGTGAGACATGTCAGATTTTGGATTTCTTATGAATATCTGCAGTATGTGATTGTGCAGTGAAAGTGGGGTGAAGCAAAAGATAGTGATATGAAATAACTAGGAGATTTTTGTGTTGAGACACCAAGAGAATTGATTTTTTCCTTGACTAAGAATGAGATAAGAAAAGATTGAGACTAGAAGAGGTTCCATCTTCAATGAATGTAGTGAAGAGAAGAGGTCTGAGGACTAAGGGCTGTGCTTTCTGATGCTCCAGTGCTTTGTAGCTGTAACAAAGAAATTGGAAAGGAAGTGGGCAGTGATGTCTGAGAACTTCGAGAGAGTGTTTTCTCAGAGCCAAATGGAGAAAATACAGTATTTCAAGAAAGAGGAAGTGATCAACTGTGTCAAAAGCTGTGAGTAAATGGATGAAATTACTTAAAGGTGTCAAGCCTCCACGGATAGAACAATAATACTACTTTTAATATATATTGGGAGTCAGAAAGAAGAGGTTTGGGGCAGAAACTTATGAACTTATTTTGGAAAAGTTGAATTCATGGTATGAGTGATACATGAAGTCAGATATATTTGACTTGAAATGTGAATCTGGAGATCAGAGATAGATCAGGACTGGGAGTTATAGGTTGACTATCATATGAATAGAGATTATGCTGGAATTTTGAAACTAGGCAACGTGTGTGTGTCCTCAGTAGCTCAATTGTGTCTGACTCTTTGTGATCCCATGAATTATAGCCCTCCAGGCTCCTCTGTTCTTGGGATTTTCCATACAAGAATATTAGAGTGGTTTGCCATTTTCTTCACCAGGGGATTTTCTTAACCCAGGGATCAAACCCACGTCTTCTTCATTTTGTGCATTGGCAGGCAATCTCTTACCTCTGAGCCACCTGGGAAGCCCTAGAGTATGAAGTAACCAATGGAAATATCTCCAGGAATACCTAACATTTAAGGGTAGGATAGAAAAGATTTACAAAGGGAGAGGTGCAGGGCAAATAATACTAACAGAACCAAGGCTGTATAATATTAATATTTTTGAAGACAATGATTTATTTTGACTATAGGGATCAGTGGCTGAAAAGGTAAGTAGCAAGGATTGGGTGTTTCCTGGCATTAACCCTTCCAACCTTATAAGACATGCAGCCTCCATGTCTTCCATTCTTTTAGCTTACAACTGATGTCTGATACTTGTCTTCTTTAGCCCTCCTCTTTTTATCCAGTTGACAAAATTTCCACTATTTACTCCATCAGGTAAAGGTGGCATGACCATTGTTGGGGACTACTATAGGTAATGCTCTCTCCTATTGCTCCAAACCCACTGGTACCCTCAGCTGCTGAGGAAGATGCTGGCACATGTTGCCCCTGGCAAATTGGATGCTAGGAGCCCAGCCAGAGCTGCAGGCACTGCTGCTGTGCAAATAGTTCTGGATTTGCCAAAGTCATGACACATTTTCTGTCTCCTCCAAAGTGCAATGTCACACTCTGATGCAAAGAAGGAGCAAACCTCCTCTTTCCTGCTCTGGATTGATCACAAAGTATTTCTGGTTTAGGACTCAAATATCTAACAGCAATAACATATCATCCCTGAGATATGGTAACTGAGAAGACAAAATGAATGAAAAACATGGGATTATGCTTTAAAACATTCCTTCCTTCCAGCAATCAAGGCAGGATTTCATAAATTCATTTTTATACAAATATTTGATAGCCTAGTATGTAACAGCATACTTCTTCCAGCAAACATCGCCTGCCAGTTGCCTTCTCATGGGGTGTTTTCCTCATGTGGCAAAACCCCATCCCAGTAGGTCTCTGGATCCATACTTGACAAACTCTCAGTACTTCAGAATTTCTGCACCACTGAGTTTCTGATGTAGGAGGACTGTTTGAACTTGGGAATCTGTTTATCAAATAGATCTTTTTTTAATTATCCAAGTGTTTATTTTTTTTCTTTTTTAACTTCTTATGTGCAGATATGTTGGGTAACCACCACTTTTGGCATCCCATTTATATCTGAATCATACATGTACACAAAGTGTAAATCTCAGGCTGAAACTTTTAATGCACAAATAAAGAGTAAGGTTACAAGTCTGAGTGCTAGCGAGAAGGAAAAGAACAGGGCTGTCAGGAAGTAAAACGTAATTGGTTGACATGGAAGTCAAATATGACCTTGAAAAAATAATTCCAGTCAGAGGGAGGGCACTGATTGCAAGGATTTAAAGGGTGATATGGAAGTAGAATCTATTAAGCATTAGGCTATTAATCATTAGTAGAGCTGGGTAGCAAAAAGAAACATAAATTGCAACCATATAAGCCCTTGAGAGATACAGCGATAAGGTTAGAGGAAAGTGTTGTTTTTGTTGTTAGGTTTTGTTTCTTGTTTTATAACAAGGAGCCCATTATGGTACATTTGTTCAGTGGAAGGCACCTGCAGACAGGGAAATTGAACAGAAGCATGTCTTTGTGATTGGGAGGGGGAGATTATTTACAGATCAAGATCCAGTGGTGCACAAATAAGCCAGCACGATGAGAGCAATTTGACAGAAAAAAGGGTGAATGAAAACAGGTGAAAGATGAGAGTGAAGCAGAGGATAGGTTCTTTCTCTGTAAGACTAAGGAAGAAAAGGGGTGAGTATAAAGGAGAAGAGCTAAAGAAAACAAGGGCTTCAGCATTTCCGTTTAAGTAACAGATAGTGTCCTTTGCTAAGACTGAGGTGTTGGTCCAAACTGAGGCCTGAGGAAAAGCAACCATGTTGAATACTCCTGTGAGTCATAGGCAATGATGAAAGGATTGCTGAATACCAGTGAGGTCGGGTGGAGGTTGAACAGCACAGATTTGTAGAAGAGCCTGTCAACCCCGATTTCGGAGTTGCTCCAGCAATAGCTGGCAGCTCAGGAAAAGAGCAAAAAAAAAAAAAAAGCAGATGGTGAGGCTTTTTCAGGGTGAAGATTAGCAAGGAAGGCAAAGATGAGGGTCAGCAGAGCCAGTTTGTAAGGTCCTTGCAGGAGCACCTAGAGTGGCTGCCTAGGGGGCAGAGGCTGGGTGTGAGGGTGGGAGAGGCTGGAGAGGAGTTGATAAATTAGGGAATAGAAAGTGGCTGAGGTACTACGGGTCTCAGCTAGTTTAAAGAATATAGTCCACAGGCACAAGAAAGAAAATAAAGTGAATTTTATTTGTAGATAATTTTGGAAGTCAAGTATTTATTTGGAAAGTGGTATAATTCTGAGTGGTAGAATCATTTTTGCCTGTTTTGACATTTGTTTTGGTTTCTAATTTGCTGTCACAACCACCGCCTAAGGCCTGAGACATTTATACATTTTAAGTATACTAAATGATAAGGGAATTGTACCTGATAGAGATATTTTTACATCTTAAATAGAGTGACTCACTAAAACTATTAAAATTCAAGGTGTAAATGCAAAATACTATTGCATTCTATTCGTGTATTACATATATTCAGAAACATGAATACATTAAAATGCACTTGGTCTGCAATTGAATGCTAGCTTTAATATATTTTTATTTGGAAAGATTCTTAAATGTCCTGCACAGGTACATTTTATATCACTGTATAAAATTTATATAGTCCGCTGTAACATAACTGTAATACATAGTATAAATAGTACCTTTTTAGTTGTAAAGATATGTTTTTTTCAACATAAAACCTCTCAAGGCCTGAAAGAGTTAATGTGCCCCATAATCCTAAATTTAATACAATGAAATGACTTCATTTGGGGGGAATTAGCATCTCTTTTTTCACCACCTTAATTTTTTGCTTTTGTTATGAGCCTTTCTGACTCCTATGCATTCATCTAGAATTAAGACCAACATTTCTCTGGTGTTTGTGATTCATGGATTCCTATGACTGGGAGAAACCATTTTTATCCCTCTGGGTTAACTCCTCTTTTTAAGGGTGTGTGGAACCATGTGTGAAGAGATAAGAAAGCCTTCCTCAGCAATCAATGAAAAGAAATAGAGGAAAACAACAGAATGGGAAAGATTAGAGATCTCTTCAAGAAAATTAGAGATACCAAGGGAACATTTCATGCAAAGATGGGCTCAATAAAGGACAGAAATGGTATGGACCTAACAGAAGCAGAAGATATTAAGAAGAGGTGGCAAGAATACACAGAAGAATTGTACAAAAAAGATCTTCGTGACCAAGATAATCATGATGGTGTGATCACTCACCTAGAACCAGACATCCTGGAATGTGAAGTCAAGTGGGCCTTAGAAAGCATCACCACGAACAGAGCTAGTGGAGGTGATGGAATTCCAGTTGAGCTATTTCAAATCCTGCAAGAAGATACTGTGAAAGTGCCGCCCTCAATATGCCAGCAAATTTGGAAAACTCAGCCGTGGCCACAGGACTGAAAAAGGTCAGTTTTCATTCCAATCCCAAAGAAAGACAATGCCAAAGAATGCTCAAACTACCTCACAATTGCACTCATCTCATGTGCTAGTAAAGTAATGCTCAAAATTCTCCAAGCCAGGCTTCAACAATATGTGAACGGTGAACTTCCAGATGTTCAAACTGGTTTTAGAAAAGGTAGAGGAACCAGAGATCAAATTGCCAACATATGCTGGATCAAGGAAAAAGCAAGAGAGTTCCAGAAAAACATCTATTTCTGCTTTATTGACTATGCCAAAACCTTTGACTGTGTGGATCACAATCAACTGTGGAAAATTCTGAAAGAGATGAGAATACCAGACCACCTGACCTGCCTCTTGAGAAACCTATATGTAGGTCAGGAAGCAACAGTTAGAACTGGACATGGAACAACATACTGATTCCAAATAGGAAAAGGAGTCCATCAAGGCTGTATACTGTCACCCTGGTTATTTAACTTATATGCAGAGCACATGATGAGAAACGCTGAGTAGGAGGAAACACAAGCTGGAATCAAGATTGCCGGGAGAAATATCAATAACCTCAGATATGCAGATGACACCACCCTTATGGCAGAAAGTGAAGAGGAACTCAAAAGCCTCTTGATGAAAGTGAAAGTGGAGAGTGAAAAAGTTGGCTTAAAACTCAACATTCAGAAAACGAAGATCATGGCATCTGGTCCCATCACTTCATGGGCAATAGATGGGGAAACAGTGGAAACAGTGTCAGACTTTATTTTTTTGGGTTCCAAAATCACTGCAGATGGTGACTGCAGCCATGAAATTAAAAGACGCTTACTCCTTGCAAGGAAAGTTATGACCAACCTAGATAGCATATTCAAAAGCAGAGACATTACTTTGTCAACAAAGGTCCATCTAGTCAAGGCTATGGTTTTTCCTGTGGTCATGTATGGATGTGAGAGTTGGACTGTGGAGAAAGCTGAGCACTGAAGAATTGATGCTTTTGAACTGTGGTGTTGGAGAAGACTCTTGAGACTCCCTTGGACTGCAAGGAGATCCAACCAGTCCATTCTGAAGGAGATCAGCCCTGGGATTTTTTTGGAAGGACTGATGCTGAAGCTGAAACTCCAGTACTTTGGCCACCTCATGCGAAGAGTTGACTCATTGGAAAAGACTCTGATGCTGGGAGGGATTGGGAGCAGGAGGAGAAGGGGACAACAGAGGATGAGATGGCTGGATGGCATCACTGACTCGATGGACGTGAGTCTGAGTGAACTCCAGGAGTTGGTGATGGACAGGGAGGCCTGGTGTGCTGGGATTCATGGGGTCACAAAGAGTCGGACACGACTGAATGACTAAATTGAACTCAACTGGAGACATGTTAGTGCAGGTCCCTGGCACAGTCAGGTAGAGGCAGAGCTAGGCCTGGAACCAAGAGCCTCTAGCCAGTGCTTTCTGGACTGCGTAGCTCAGGTATTCTGTCTCATGGAGGAAAGGATTTTAGAAAGAAAACTGACATTTCTGCCTTTCAATAAGTACCCTTCCAGAAACTCAAGCTTTCCTATCAACCCCAGGAACATGTCATGAGGCATTACTACAGTTGCTGTACTGTGGTGAGTGGGTCTATATAGGTGTGTCAGCCTCTAGTATTGATTCAGAAGGTGTCGCCTCTCACAAAATCAGCCTCTTCACATTGCTTTGAAAACTGAGGAAAATGCTGGAGTTTTACCAAAAAAGATTACATCAATAACCATGTGGTCTAAGCTCTTGAAACTCATACAGCAGTGTATGAGGTCAACGTGTCTCTGTCTGCACAAAGGTCCCTAGCCTGTCAGTGGTTGCATGCTCATCATGGAGATGACCTAAGGTGGGTAATGATAAGAGGCTTATTATTCTTTCTGCTTGCCAGTGTTTGAGAGCAGTCAAGAAAAGCTTGCTATTTTCTTCCTACTTCAAGAAAAGGAAAACGCTCTATATTAATTGGATGCATTTGGCTCGGCTGTGTAAGTGTGACAAATAGAGATGTGTCAAACTGTCTGAAAATTATTTGGGTCATCTGCAAATCACTGAGCCTGCCAGTTTGCAGACAATTTCTAGTCCTTGTGGTCTGTCACATTCCTTTTCCATTAGCTATTTACCATCTGATGAGTGAAGGAGTGTACTAGTTTATTTATTTTTTTTTGCAAAAATATATATTTTGTTTTATTGATGCTTTTTCCATTACAAGTGTATTGTTATGTGGTCTACACTTCAGTGCCTTTGCAAATGCTCACTAGAATCTTTTTGCCAAACAGAGAGTATTGCAGTAAGAGATGGAAAAAAAAAAAAAAAAAATGAGTCTCCCTGGTCTGCTTTATGATATGAAATGACAATCGTTTTCAGATTAGCTCATCCCCAGGACATGCTTCAGGACACCTGAAGGAGTATTGATGACAGTGGCTATAGCACATGTCTGTGGATTGGATAGCAGGCAGCCTTCCTGCACTGGGACTGAGGTCCAAATCAGCCTTCTGCCTGTGAGGGTACAGGAGACTCTGGGTAAATCTTTTATTTACAAACAGGGAATACTTGCCAAGATGGAATAAAAAAAGTAACTGATTAATCAGCATTCAGCCTTCATTCTGAAGGGCCTTGCGGCCAGGCCCTTTTCAGCTTTTGGGAGATTGGCCTTGTATGAGAGGGATGTAGTGTGGAAATGCCTTTGATAGCTCAGTGATTGAGTCTATCGGGCTTTGGAAAGGGACAGGACCAGGTTTAAACAGCCCTGCATGATAGAACACAGAGTGTGCATGGCTGGAAAAAAAATTACCTCATTATAGCTCAGTGCTGTTGCCCTTTGGAGTAAAATGAGAGAAAAGCTTGCTCTGGTACTTTTGCTGATAAAATTCACTTTTTGGAACACAACCAAATCCTAGCATATATCATCGGAGAGAAATAAAGCAGTCAAAAACTATATTCCTAAATAGGCCTGAAACATCTTGGCAACTGCTAAAGCAACACAAATAAGGAACAGTGCCCTACTAGCTCGACCCTTAAATTATGCAGCTGTTCATTACCCGAATTATACATCTCAGGCTGCCCTTTGGAAAAAGGCATGGAGCACAGAGCTGGAACAATCCTTGAATTATAGTACAATAAGAAAGACCTCCTGAAGTGTCACATGCATGTAGTGGAAGATAAGAAAGGCCAGCTTAAGTTCTTGGCATTTTAAAGAAGGCAATCAAGAAAGCCTTTGAATTCCTCAGTTTTCTTTCTCTGCAATTCATTTGCATTTTTAGGTTAGTTAGACAAAGCATCCCATTCATGTGTCTGTGGTCCTGTTAGTCTTCTGCTCCAGAAATGTGAATGTGTGTTTGGAATTAAGCTGCACGTTATTTACAGATGGGGCAGTTAAAAAAAAGAAAAATAAAAAATAAAACATTGCAGCATCAGGCCTGGTGTATTTAAAATGAGAATTAGTAATGACAGTGCATAATATCCCAAAGAATGAAAACATTATAAAAATAAAGCCATCACAAGTTTAAGGAAAGAATTTCAAATTTTATTTTGCCCCTATAATACATGCTACTTTTCTACTCAAAGTGAAACACATTACTCCATGTACTTTGAGACTCCTGTGAGTAGCACAGTTGGTACATTTTCCTTTGATAAGATTCAAATTTCTTCACTGAATTATATTAGCAAAACGTACATTAGACTTTATTTGGTGGTACACTTTTGAACCCCTATCAGTTAGAGTTAAAATATTTTATTTTCTCATCCAGTTTATAAGGTTTTTTTTTTTTTTTTTGGACAAAAGCTAATGAGGATATTTACATTTTTAGCAGATTTTCTTTTTTTTTTCTTTTTAGTTAAATTGCATGGGCAAATGATTTTTTTTTTAAATCCCCTCTTTGGTGAGTATTTGATAAGTTAGTTAAGGCATTTTCTTGCATAAAGCTGTTGTAGCCACACGTTCTGGGAAACAAACTCACTCAGAAGGACAATGCAGATAGTGGGGTGCAGTTAATTACACCACCAGGCCCAAGGCAGAGTCTCCTCTTAGCCAGGGACCCTGATAAGTTTTTGTGAAAACCTTATATACCCTAAGTATATGTGCTCAAACCCACCTCCCCAAATTCTCAGAAACTAGTCTGAACAAAGGAAAAGAAAGATACAATCACAGTATGATCCCTATGCTTAAACCTGTGTTTTGTATGCCTTAAGCCTAGGTAATTAACAGTGGACAGTTATCAATAGTCCTTTGGTCATACCTCAATAAGCATAATAGAATTTATGATTCTATTCAGTTACACAGATAATTAGGGTATTCTTTTAGGCATCAGAGAGTCTAGGTATGAGCCCTGGGGTTCTTTCATCCTGGGGGTCTGGTTTTCCAGTTGGTATGTCCTTTCCATAGATACTGGGCATATAGTTAAAGTTCACAGTCCGGCCCAAGATGGAGTCCTGCTTTCAAGATGGAGCCTGTTCTGTCTGTTTCCTCCTTCAAAGCAAACAAAGATTTGCCTAAAACAAAGATTATGTGTAAGAGGTGAGTATTGTATTAGACAAAATTAAGTGATTGCCAAGCTTAGCTTTACTTCTTCCCATTAGGCTATCTGAGCTCACTACTATCCTTCATCCCATCCAGACCTAGTATTAGAGTCAAGGTGTCTTGACATTACCCCCAATATTTGTGAATATGGTATTTTACATGACATAAGTACCTTGCAGATTTTGATTATATATCTTAAAATGTAGAGATTTTCCTGGATTACCTAGGAAATGGACCCAACCTTTTCACATTAAACACTTAAAAGCAGGAAATGTTCTCTGCCTGGAGCCAAAGATACAGGGTAGAAATCAGGGAGATTTAAAGTGGGAGAAGGACTCACTTGTACATTGGTGCTGCTTTGAATACCAATTGGACCCTGGGGTGAGGAACCCAGGAATCTGGGAGACCTTAACACAGTGAGGAGAGCTCCCAATTGACAGGCAACAAGGAAGGGGGTCTCCACTCAATTGAGTGTGCTTGAACACTCATCCCCAGAACCTCCAGAAAGGAATGCTAACATATCAGTTCTGACTATGAGACCCTAAGCAAAGGACCCACAGAAGTCACTCTGTACCCAGACTTCTGATTACAGAACTATAATAAGTACATTTTGTTAAGCCATTAATTTGGGGTAATTTATTATGTTAACTCTAGAAAATCAATATACCTGTCCTCTGGTATGCTTCCTGAAGTTTACCTTTCATGAGAATATCTGTAGTTTAGTCATTATTTTTATTTATGTTATTAAATAAACATTTAACAACATTAAGGACAGGGAAGCCTGGCATGCTGATGTCCATGGGTTTGCAGAGTTGGACATGACTAAGGGATTGAACAACAAATGTTGTTAAATACTTGTTACCATTTGCGGCAAATGAAGAAATCAGCAAAGTTGTAGGTTGCTTGTTTATTTGGGAAGTGAAAATGAAAAGTGATTCTTGATCATCAGAAACATATAAGTCAGAGGGTAGCAGAGTGTAATATTCGATTAAATGGGCTCTGGAGGTGGATTGCGAGGGTTTAAATCCTGACTCACTTCCTAGCTGTTTCCTCAGCCAAGTTACTTAACATCTCTGTGCGTTAGCTTCTTTTTCTGTAAGGGGAGAATAATAATGGTATTTATTCTGCTATGCAGAGCAAGTTAATACAAGTCACATTCAGCTTATATTAATTGTTTTATAAATATTAACTATTTTGTGATTATTATATTTCTCCATCTTTATAGTTGTAAAAATGTATTTAACTACTTCAATAGAAATCTTTTGGGAATTGTCATGCTTTATTAATTTATGATAAAATGATAAACTTTATTAATTTTAGTACACTTAAAATGTAATATTAATAGTTCTTTTGCTTAAAATTTTGTATTAGAATTGATATTTCTTTGAAAATCCAAACATGTCCATAGGTTATATTGAGTCAACCCGGATGAGAGAGGGCTTCACATTCTGGAGACTAAAAATCTCTGTGTTCAGATTAATTTAATGTCCGTAATATACAGTTAACAGTTTTAGTAAAATGTCTTGCCTTTTTGAAATGATGTTAATTTCTCCCTTTGAATGAATGAAGACATTAGTTATGAGCCTGCTCTCCCCACCCAACCTAGAGCAGAAGTGAGAGTCCCCTCTCTCACTTTTTGTTTTACTGAGACTTCCATTTAAGCAAAGCGGACACTTACAGCCTAGGCAGTTGGGAGCAGAGCCTATGTAAACACACACTTCAGCTGTGCATATTAATGTCTCCCTGGAGCGCAGTGGGGCCACAAGCTCTCCTGCATTCTGCCTCTGTGCTGCCCTGACCATGCCCTCATTCTGGAGATTTATGGCCATGGCTACACGAAAGTCCTATGTTATTAGTACAGAAGTTGTTCCTGCAAACCAGCTCAAAGCAAGCGTCCATCTGCACCTCAGAACACACAGAGATGTAAGATGTTTGTTTTCTCTCTGGGTCACTTGTGCAGCCAAATATCAACAGAATCATTAATTAGATCAGTACTCCTCAAGCTCCAGTGTACACAGGAGTCAGCAAAGGTTTGCTGAAATGCAGATGAAGATTCAGGAGCTCAGAATTGGGGCTGAGAGTCAGTATTTCTAACAATCTCTTAGGTTATGATACTCCAGCTACAGTTTCTGCCCATACTTCACATGGCCAAACATAAGAGCATTGTTTAAACTTTAATTATCTCTTTTTAAGAAAGTCATTGTCACCTATGAATAAAGGACAATTTTGTTTGGAATTTGTACTCAAATTCTTCATCATTTCAAAATATGTTTTACTGTGAGAATATAGATTTGGTATCTGCTTTTATGTAAGGGATTCCCTTTATGGAAGGGGCTTCCCTGGTGGCTCAGACAGTAAAGCATCTGTCTGCAATGCAGGAGACCTGGGTTTGATCCCTGGGTGGGGAAGATCCCCTGGAGAAGGAAATGGCAGTCCACTCTAGTACTCTTGCCGGGAGAATCCCATGGACGGAGGAGCCTGGTAGGCTACAGTCCATGAGTTGCAAAGAGTCAGACGTGACTGAGTGATGTCACTTTCACTTTATGTAAGGGAACGGTAATGAAGATAAAGGCCTCTATGTTAAACAAAATTGCTCTTGAAATAAAAGTATTCAATATTGGGACTTTAGTGTTAATACATATAGAAAACCTAGTGTAAAATGTTTCCTAGTAATTCAGATTTTGGAAGATTCAATGTTGGTTTACCTGTGCAAATCAACAAGCAAGTGACTTTGAGTAGGTCAGCTAACCTCTTTTATAATGGGGGATATAGCTGTACCTGGGACTAGAGTGCATGTAAGAATGAAATGAATTAACTATGTAAATGGTTTAGAAAAACATTTAGATTAAAGAAATAAACACTTTTCAAAATTCAGCATGTATGAAAAGGTATATATTTGGCAGATCGTTATTGAACAACACTTTTAAGAGAAAGTTTAGCTGTCATTGTGAAGTTACCATTCTACAGGAGCAGCTGAATGTGGAAGGAATTGTTTGATTTGATATTCAAGCTCTAAATCTAGCCTTGCTTCATATCATTTAGGTTGATTTTTAAGTTCATTGTTTTGGGGCAGGTAAAATAAGCCACATAATAGAAAAGTATGACCATGAAAACTATTACCTCAAGAAAAAGTACAGCACCTTTCATATTTTCCAATTCTAAATTTCTCCTAGCTGAGAAGATTGCTGGGATCAAACTAGTTGAGAGCAAAATAGAAAGATCCGCAGGACATTTAAAATGTTAGGTGATTCTTACCAAATGAGTTTTGGTTTCATGTAAAAGGAGTTTAATTTGAAATATTCAAAAATAATATAGCATCATCACATTATTTATTTGCTTGAATGACTGGATATTTTTAATTACCCTGAACTAATTTCTAAATAGAAATTCTGATTCCTCATTGTAATAATTTCTAATAATTGAGGAAAGCAATGGATAAGCTTTAGTTTAAAATAGTGTCTCTTTCTTTATCTTTTCCCTCAGGTAGCCTTTCACAGGGGCTTTGAAAGAGGAAGTTTATGTCAATAAGTTACTGAGCCTAAGGAACAATAGATTTTTTAAGAGGTGGTGAGGAAATCTTCAAAGAGAATGAAATTATGTGCTGAGAGAAACAACAAGAAAAAATGAATAAAGAGCATTTTTGATATGATGGAGGGTTGAAGAAAACCAAAGAAGTGAACTAGAAGAAGCCACAGATTGCTATAATATTCACTTTTTTGAAAAGTGCCTTCAAGGTGTGGAATAGAGCTTTTTTATTCCATTCTGCTATTTCAGTCAACCACCATTGAATGTTCAAAAGGTGAAAATTGGAGGAAAACTAATGCATGTATTTTGTTTGCTCCCTAACGTTAGAACACAAAGCAATATACACACTTGACAGCTAAAAAAATCTGTAAAATATGGTGTATTTGCTCAGCATCCTTATTCTGAATCTCTAGTACTCTGGATATATTATCTCAAAAATTTTCAACAGAATATATGTGACATAAGAGGCAGGGAAATATTTCTTTTAGTAAAAATATACAACTAATTATTACTGCAACTATGAAGTTGGAGTACTCAGGTCACGTCTAAGACTTGAAATAAACAAAGAGATGCAGAATGAGTTCTCTTAGGATTATTCTTGTGCTTCTTTTTGTTCTCATTACTGTACACTGTAGAAAATTAAAAGGAATATCTTATTGGTCTGTTTCAATTCATCAATGATAAAGACTATACTGTAGCTATGCTAAGAGTAGAAGCTATTTCTCTCTTCTGGTCTAATAACACTTGAAGACTATTGCCTATATGAGAAGCTCAAGCCTCCTGAAACTAAAAGATGTTCATGTTTGTGGTGAAAGTTTTCATTAATAATTTCAAATCATACTCTGCCAAGGATCTGCCACTGTTGCAAGTTATGGCTATTTGGAGTTCTCATGTTTTTCTGCCAAGTGAAAATTGGTTTTGCGGAATTGTTTATTGCTGCTTCTTTGCTGCTTCTCCCCCTTCCACCAAGAGAATACTTCTGTTCTGCAGAAGCAATGGAAACTTAAAAAGATAGAATGTTTTCATGTCAGAAAAATTAAAGTCATGAAGGAGATAGATCTCCAGAATTAAATTAGAATTGAGCAAGTCAGTTATGTGTACATCCATCAGTCCTGTGGTCAGGATCTCATTTCCACTGAAGCAAACTTAGCTAGAGGGCAGATAGAATTTCTACACAGAGAAACCCCCCCACATCCTTCACTGCGAATTATGCTGAGAAGAAAAAGCACTCACCTGCAGCGAGTATAATGTCCTTTAAAAGGTGTGCTCCTGTTTAATAACACCATTAATTATGTTTACAAAATATTCTGAATAAGAGTTTGGGGATAGATTTCCTGACCCTTTTATGCCCAGTATATAACACTGAGGCATGTGCCTCCATTTCACTCCATATCAAAGTTAGTAAAATCTCTCGTTTTGATTGTTAGTATCAGAAAATGTCAAAATAATAATAATCAGTGACACTAGGTCATGTTTATGCTAAATAATGTTTTCAGTAAGCTGAAGATGTGGTCACATATATATGATTCAGTAAAGATTGTTAAAATTTTGTCCTTCAATAGAGTGTTAGAGGAAGATAGATGTCAGGGAAGCAAAAAAGGAAGAAAAAAGAAAGAGTGAAATATATTAGTGGGCACCTATTCTGTTCTGTGTACTTTGCTACTTGATTTTATTTATGTGTTTTAACAAACGTCACAATACTTTTCAGTACTAGGCATTGCTATCTCAAACTACAGAATTAAAAACAATTTCTGGCTCTCTAATTAATTTACCCAAAGTCATAAGTCTCACACATAGAATATACAGTTTGCCTGGAGTCAAGTCCATCTGAATACAATGCAGAAGAGAAAATTGCTCACTACTTATGAGCATTCCCTTTACCCACCCTCATTATATACATTATTCAACTCTTTTGCCATATTCTTAATGTTATATTGATTTTCTAAAATCAAGAACACAGATTTCCCTCTCAAGTTCATTCTAGAGATTTAATTAAGTTACTTTTAACTTTAAAGTGAAAGTGAAGTCGCTCAGTCGTGTCCGACTCTTTGTGACCCCATGGACTGTAGCCTACCAGGCTCCTCCATCCATGGGATTCTCCAGGCAAGAGTACTGGAGTGGGTTGCCATTTCCTTCTCCAGGGGATCTTCCCGACTCAGGGATAGAACCCCAGTCTCCCGCATTCCAGGCAGACGCTTTAACCTCTGAGACACCAAAGAGTGGTAACTTTTAACTTTAAATGTTTCTCAAATAAATTGGAGATCCACTGCCCTTTTATTTGCCTTGAACATTGTTATATTGATATAATGTATTGTCTGCTATTATATTATACATTAAATATATTGTTAGGATACAGTATGTTATGTTATGTTATATGTCAGGCTATATAGTTAAGGGCTTTCTTTACCTGAGAAGTAGCTGTATAGCACAGGGAGATAGATTCAGTGCTCTGATGACCTAGAGGGGTGGGATGGTGGTGGAGTTGGAGAAAGGTTCAAGAGGGAGGGGATATATGTATATTTACAGCTGATTCATGTTGCTGTACAGTAGAAACCAACATTACATTGTAAAGATCCTCCAGTTAAAACAAACAAAAGAAAAAACAAGAAAGGTTTAACATCAAAAGAGCCTTGTAAAAATTTAAAATGTCTTTAAGTGACTATGCAGTCCTTGACTTAGCTTCAGAAATTTGTCATTAACAGACATTAGTGTTTTCCTGGTGGCTCAGATAATAAAGAATCCACCTGCAATGCAGGAGACTTGGGTTCATTCCCTGTGTTGGGAAGATTCCCTGGAGGAAGGCATGGCAACCACTCCAGTATTCTTGCCTGAAGAATCCCCATGGACGGAGGAGCCTGGCAGGCTACAGTCCTTGAGGTCACAAAGATTCGGACATGACTGAGCAACTAAACAATGCACAACAGACATTAAGGTCAATGAGTCTGCATTTTGATTTGCTTTTTTCCACATGTACCCCTAGGTGAATTTACATCCAGTGAAGTCAGTTTGAAATGCTGAGCCATGGAATTGAAATCCAGTAGCTTATGTTTTAAAATTAATCAAAGTTTTGTTTTGTTTTCTTTCCTCATTTTAATTAATTAATTTATTTTAATTGGAGGCTAATTACTTTACAATATTGTGGTGGTTTTTGCCATATGTTGACATGCATCAGCCACATGTGTATATGCATCACCTATCCTGAACACCCCTCTCACCACCCTCCCTATCCCATCCCTCTGGGTTGTCCCAGTGCACCAGTTTTGATTGGCCTGCTTCATGCATTGAACTTGGACTGGTTATCTATTTCACATTTGGTAATATACATGTTTCAATGCTATTCTCTCAAATGATTCCACCCTCGCCTTCTCACACAGAGTCTAAAAGTCTGTTCTTTATATCTTTGTCCCTTTTGCTGTCTCGCATATAGGGTCTTCATTACTACCTTTCTAAATTCCATATAGCTGCATTAATATACTGGTGTTTTTCTTTCTGACTGTATAATATATTTCTTTCACTCTGTATAATAGGCTCCAGGTTCATCCACCTCATTAGAACTGATTCAAATGTGTTATTTTTAATAGCTGAGTAATATTCCATTGTGTATATGTACTGCTGCTTTCTTATCCATTCATCTGCCAATGGACATCTAGGTTGCTTTCATGTCTTGGCTACTGTAAACACTGCTACAATGAACATTGGGGTACACATGTCTTTTTCAATTCTGGTTTCCCCCGCGTATATGCCCAGCAGTGGGATTGCTGGGTCATATGGCAGATCTATTTTCAGTTTTTTAAGGAATATCCATGCTGTTCTCCATAGTGGCTGTACTAGTTTGTATTCCCACCAACAATGTAAGAGGGTTCCCTTTTCTCTGCACCCTCTCCAACATTTATTGTTTGTAGATCTTTTGATAGCAGCCATTCTGACAAGCATGATATGGTACCTCAGTGTGGTTTTGATTTGCATTCCTCTGATAATGAGTGATGTTGAGCATTTTTCCATGTGTTTGTTAGCCATCTATATGTTTTCTTTGAAGAAATGTCTGTTCAGTTCTTTGGCCCATTTTTTGATTGGGTTGTTTACTTTTCTGGTATTGAGATGCATGAGCTGTTTGTATATTTTTGAGATTAATTCTTTGTCAGTTGCTTCATTTGCTATTGTTTTCTCCCACTCCGAAGGCTGTCTTTTCACCTTGCTTATAGTTTCCTTCGTTGTGTGGAAGCTTTTAAGTTTAATTAGATCCCATTTGTTTATTTTTGCTTTTATTTTCATTACTCTCAGAGGTGTAGTATAGTCTGAAGGTGTGTCATAGAGAATCTTGCTGTGATCTATGTAAGAGAGTGTTTTGCCTACGTTTTCCTCTAGGAGTTTTATAGTTTCTGGTCTTACATTTTGATCTTTAGTCCATTTTGAGTTTATTTTTCTGTATGGTGTTGGAAACTGTTGTAGTTTCCTTCTTTTTCAAGTGGTTGACCAGTTTCCCCAGCACCACTTGTTAGACTGTCTTTTCTCCATTGTATATTTTTGTCTCCTTTGTCAAAGATAAGGTGTTCGTAGGTGCATGGATTTGTCTCTAGGCTTTCTATTTTGTTCCATTGATCTATATTTTTGTCTTTGTGCCAGTACCATACTGTCTTGATGACTGTAACTTTGTAGTATAGTCTGAAGTCAGGCAGGTTGATTCCTCCAGTTCAATTCTTCCTTCTCAAGATTGCTTTGGCTATTCAAGGTTTTTTTTTTTTTTTTTTGTATTTCCATACAAATTGTGAGAATATTTGTTCTAGTTCTGTGAAAAATTCTGTTGGTAGATTGATGGACATTGTGTTGAATCTATAGATTGCTTTGGGTAGTGTACTCATTTTCACTATATTGGTTCTTCTGATCCATGAGCATGGTATATTTCTCCATCTACTTGTTCCATTTTTATTTCTTTCATGCATGTTTTATAGTTTTCTATATATAGGTCTTTTGTTTCTTTAGGTAGATTTATTCCTAAGTATTTTATTCTTTTCATCTCAATGGTGAATGGGATTGTTTCCTTAATTTCTCTTTCTGTTTTCTCATTGTTAGTGTATAGGAATGCAAGAGATTTTGGAGTAATAATTTTATATCCTGCAACTTTAGTATATTCATTGATTAGCTCTAATACTTTTCTGGTGGTGTCTTCAGGGTTTTATATGTAGAGGATCATATCATCTGCAAACAGTGAGAGTTTTAATTCTTTTCCAATCTGGATTCCTTTTTATTTCTTTTTCTTCTCTAATTGCTGTGGCTAAAACTTCCAAAACGATGTTGAATAGTAGTGGTGAGAGTGGGCACCCTTGTCTTGTTTCTGGCTTCAGGTGAAATGCTTTCAATTTTTCACCATTGAGGATAATGTTTGCTATGGATTTATCATATATGGCTTTTATTATCTTGAGATGGCACCCCACTCCAGTACTCCTGCCTGGAAAATCCCATGGATGGAGGAGCCTGGTGGGCTGCAGTCCACAGGGTCGCTAAGAGTCGGACACGACTGAACGACTTCCCTTTCACTTTTCACTTTCATGCATTGGAGAAGGAAATGGCAACCTACTCCAGTGTTCTTGCCTGGAGAACCCCAGGGATGGGGGAGCCTGGTGGGTTGCTGCCTATGGGGTCACACAGAGTCAGACACGACTGAAGTGACTTAGCAGTAGCAGCAGCAGCAGCATGTTCCTTCTATGCCTGATTTCTGGAGAGTTTTTTTTTTTTTTAATCATAAATGGGTGTTGAATTTTGTCAAAGGCTTTCTCTGCATCTATTGAGATAATCATATGGTTTTTATCCTTCAATTTGTTAATGTGGTGTATCACATTGATTGATTTATGAATATTGAAGGATCCTTGCATCCCTGGGATAAAGCCCACTTGGTCATCATGTACCATCTTTTTAATACATTGTTGGATTTTGTTTGCTAGAATTTTGTTGAGGATTTTTGCATCTATGTTCATCAGTGACATTAACCTGTAGTTTTCTTTGTGGCATCTTTTTTTGGTTTTGATATTAGGGTGATGGTGGCATCATAGAATGAGTTTGGGAGTATACTCTCTGCAATTTTCTGGAAGAGTTTGAGTAGGAGAGGTGTTAGGTCTTCTCTAAAATTTTGGTAGAATTCACCTGTGAAGCCATCTGGTTTTAAGAGGGATGTGACCATTCCAAAAGCCAGATTTGATGGCCTCATACCTCAGTTACCAAGGGCCTTCTAGGACTGAAAACGCTTAGACAATCATACTGTGCCCTCTAAAGGAATTCCCTAGTTTTTCCAAGAATAGTTATGATTTTTGAGTGTTTAGATCTCACTCAAGAAACCTAATCAGATATCAGGAAATATTTTTCAGAACAATCTTAAGTTTTAAAATATATACAAGTTGAAAAGAAAGTCATAATCATTATTAACTTAATTAGACCTCATGTCATTGTCAATATTTTTTATCAAATGTCTTTAAGATAAATATTGGAAAAGACACCAAATGTTATATTATTGTTATTAGATTTATATGATGATTTCATCTACATGGTTGTTCAACTCTCTATTTGGTATTTAATGTTGACTTATATTCAAATGTCTTCAAGTTTTATTTTAGGGAAAATAATATTTTCAAAGGTAAAAATAATAAGAAGAAAAGTGTCTATTTATTACACAGTATCTTCTATAGCTGCAAAAGTGAATTTTATCACTTCTTATTTCTTCCCATTTTATTTTGTTTTTTAATTTGAGATTGTTTTCATATAATGTATAATAATTTACTCCAAACTGCCTATGTTTAGTTGCTAAGAGATCTGTGGGATTTATAATTAGAAAGAAAATTATTCTTATGAAAAAAAGAGACAATATTCTGTGCTGATGTTCACAAAACAGTTTAAAAATAGAATCTATACTGACATATTCTATCAGGATTAAAAAAAATGATATTTAAGAATTACAAATTGCCAACATACATTTCGTCATTTACAACTAAGAAAATTATCCATTTTAACTTTTAACTTCAGCCTAGTTGTGCCCAAATAACAAATCATTTACTCTCTTCTTACAGAAAGTACAAGAATATTAAATCTTTTTCTTCATTTAGTTCTCATAAAAGTTTATTTGGGATTTTTCAAAAGCAACTATAGACTATCTTAATTACTATATTTTGTATTTGTTAATTTATATTATACTATTTTAATTCAGTGATCACTTCAGTTCAGTTCAGTTCAGTCTCTCAGTTGATTCTCACCCCATTCCGACCCCAGGAGAATCAACTGAGGGTTGATTCTCATGAGGCAGGGAAGGCAGTCTGTTATTTACATCTCTTGAAGAATTTTGCACAGTATTTTTGATCCACACATTCAAAGGCTTTGGCGTAGTCAATAGAGCAGAAGTAAATGTTTCTTTGGAACTCTCTTACTTTTTCTATGATCCAAGGGATGTTGGCAATTTGATCTCTGGTTCCTCTGCCTTTTCTAAATCCAGTTGGAACATCAGGAATCAGTGGTTCACACACTGTTGAAGCCTCACTTGGAGAATCTTGAGCATTGCTTTGCTAGCATGTGAGATGAGTGCGCAATTGTGAGGTAGTTTGAACATTCTTTGGCATTCCCTTTCTTTGGGATTATAATGAAAAGTGACCTTTTCCAGTCTTGTGGCCACTGCCGAATTTTCCAAATTTGCTGGCATATTGAGTTCAGCACTTGAAAAGCATCATCATTTAGGACTTGAAATAACCCATCTGGAATTCCCTCACCTCCACTAGCTTTGTTCATAGTGATGCTTCCCTAGGCCCACTTGACTTCAGACTCTTAGGATGTCTGTCTCTTGGTGAGTGATCACATCATCATGGTTATCTGGATCATGAAGATCTTTTTTGTACAGTTCTGTTTGTTCTTACCACCTCTTCTTAATATCTTCTGCTTCTGTTAGGTCCATATCATTTCTGTCCTTTATTGTGCCCATCTTTGCATGAAATGTTTCTCTGGTATCTCTAATTTTCTTGAGGAGATCTCTAGGCTTTCCCATTCTATTGTTTTCCTCTATCTCTTTTCATTGATCACTGAGGAAGGCTTTCTTATCTCACCTTGCTATTCTTTGGAACTCTGCATTCAGATGGGTGTATCTTTCCCTTTCTCCTTTGCCTTTCCTTTCTCTTCTTTTCTCAGTGATTTGTAAGGCTCCTCAGGCAACCGTTTTGCCTTTTTGCATTTCTTTTCCTTGGGAATTGTCTTGATCACCACCTCCTGTACAATGTCATGAACTTCTGTCCATATTTCTTCAGACACTCTATCAGATCTAATCCCTTGAATCTGTTTTCCACTTCCACTATATAATCTAAGGGATTTGATTTAGGTCATACATGAATGGTCTAGTGGTTTTCCCTTCTTTCTTCAACTTAAGTCTGAATTCTACAATGAGAAGTTCATGATCTGAGCAACAGTCAGCTCCTGGTCTTGTTTTTGCTGACTATATAGAGCTTCTTCATCTCTGGCTGCAAAGAATATAATCAATCTGATTTTAGTGTTGACCATATGATGATGTCCATGTGTAGAGTCATATCTTATGTTGTTGGAAGATGTCACTTGCTATTACCAGTTTGTTCTCTTTGCAAAATTCTGTTAGCCTTTTCCCTGCTTCATCTTGCACTCCAAGGCCAAATTTGCCTATACTCCAGGTATCTTTTGACTTCCTACTTTTGCATTCAATTCCCCTAAGATGAAAAGGACATCTCTTTTTTTGGTGTTAGTTCTAGAAGATATTGTAGGTCATCATAGAACCGTTCAACTTCAGTGCTTTTGGCATTAGTGGTTGGGACATAAACTTGGATTACTGTGATATTGAACTGTTTGCCTTGGAAATGAATAGAGACCATTCTGTCATTTTTGAGATTACACTCAATGACTGCATTTTGGGAACTGCAGTCTTGTCTAACTCAATGAATCTATGAGCCATGCCATGTTGGGCCACCCAAGATGGATGGGTCATGATGGAGCGTTCTGACAAACTGTGTTCCATTGGAGAAGGGAATGGCAATGAGGGCTACTCCATTTCTTCTAAGAGATTCTTGTCTACAGTAGTAGATATAATGGTCATCTGAATTAAATTTGTTGTTGACTGTGAGGCCTACTCCATTTCTTCTAAGAGATTCTTGTCTACAGTAGTAGGTATAATGGTCATCTGAATTAAATTTGCCCATTCCAGTCCATTTTAGTTCACTGATTCCTAAAACATTGTGTTTCACTCTTGCCATCTCCTGTTTGACTAATTCCATTTTACCTTGATTCATGGGCCTAACATTCCTGCTTCTTATGCAATATTGTTATTTATAACATTGGACTTTATTTCTATCACCAGTCACATCCACAACTGGTCGTTGTTTTTGCTTTGGCTCTGTCTCTTCATTCTTTCTGAAGTTATTTCTCCACTCTTCTCCAGTAACATATTGGGCACCCACCAACCTGAAGAGTTCATCTTTCAGTGTCATATCTTTTTGCCTTCTTATACTGCTCATGGGGTTCTCAAGACAAGAATACTGAAGTGGTTTGCCATTCCCTTCTCCAATGGAACACATTTTGTCAGAACTCTCCATCATGACCCATCCATCTTGGGTGGCCCAACATGGCATGGCTCATAGATTCACTGAGTTAGACAAGACTGCAGTTCCCCTGACCCATTATACCAGATTTCGTATTCTGTCTTTATTCTTGTTGTTCACTACCAGACCATTAGGGCAACAATTCGGAACTTGGAACAAGCCCTCTTGGAGGAGGTTGCCTTTAACCTCACCTTAGAGCCACCAAGCAGACAACCCACAAACTGCAGAACAATTATACCAAAGAAATTCTCCCACTGCTAAGAAAGTTCTAGGACCCACAACAGAATTCCCAACCTGGGGATCCAGCAAAGGGACTGAGAACCCCCAGGGAATTTGACTTTGTAGGTCACTGGGGGGCCTGCAGCCTCTATTGGACTGAGGTGCCAAGTCCACTGTAAGTCCAACTTTTATTCCTAATTGCAGGCTACATTCTTTTTTTTTATCTTATCTTTTCCAAGATACTACGCTGACATAGTCCAGATCTCCTAGGCCATTACCTTTTTTGCTAGTCTTGGGAACAATCAGCAAGTGGCTATGCAGTGTTAATACCTAATACTGACCCGGTGTTCCAAGGTTCGTGCTTTCAGGATCCCAGTCATACTCCCTTCTGGGTCTGTCCTTGGGGTTTGTAACAAGGAGATTATTCTTAAGAAAAACACAGCTTTTTAAAAAATATATGCTGTTTTTCCAGGTGGAATTTCTGTGAAATTTCTAAAGGCTGTGAAAGTATATTATTAGATTTTAATTTTATATTTGGACACCAAATCTTAGCCTGGTGTTGGCAATCCAAACATGTGTTCTCAACTGGTATATTACTGTGTATTTTGTAATCAAACAAGCATCCTGAAACTTGAATCCTTTGGTTGGGTACTGAAATAGAGAAGAAATTAATTGTTTTATATATATATATATATATATATATGCTCAAAAATATATATAATAATATAATATAAATAAATAAATAAATATATATATATATATATATATATATATATGCTCAAAATTCTCCAAGCCAGGCTTCAGCAATATGTGAATCATGAACTTCCTGATATTCAACCTGGTTTTAGAAAAGGCAGAGGAACCAGAGATCAAATTGCCAACATAGGCTGGATCAAGGAAAAAAACAAGAGAGTTCCAGAAAAACATCTATTTCTGCTTTATTGACTATGCCAAAGCCTTTGACTGTGTGGATCACAATTAACTGTGGAAAATTCTGAAAGAGATGGGAATACCAGACCACCTGATCTGCCTCTTGAGAAACCTATGTGCAGGTCAGGAAGCAACAGTTAGAACTGGACATGGAACAACAGTTCCAAATAGGTTCCAAATAGGAAAAGGAGTCCGTCAAGGCTGTATATTGTCACCCTGCTTATTTAACTTATATGCAGAGTACATCATGAGAAACGCTGGACTGGAAGAAACACAAGCTGGAATCAAGATTGCCGGGAGAAATATCAATAACCTCAGATATGCAGATGACACCACCCTTATGGCAGAAAGTGAAGAGGAACTCAAAAGCCTCTTGATGAAAGTGAAAGTGGAGAGTGAAAAAGTTGGCTTAAAGCTCAACATTCAGAACACTAAGATCATGGCATCCAGTCCCATCACTTCATGGGCAATAGATGGGGAAACAGTGGAAACAGTGTCAGACTTTATTTTTTTGGGCTCCAAAATCACTGCAGATGGTGACTGCAGCCATGAAATTAAAAGATGCTTACTCCTTGGAAGGAAAGTTAAGATCAACCTAGATAACGTATTCAAAAACAGAGACATTACTTTGCCAACAAAGGTCCGTCTAGTCAAGGCCATGGTTTTTCCTGTGGTCATGTATGGATGTGAGAGTTGGACTGTGAAGAAGGCTGAGCTCCGAATAATTGATGCTTTTGAACTGTGGTGTTGGAGAAGACTCTTGAGAGTCCCTTGGACTGCAAGGAGATCCAACCAGTCCATTCTGAAGGAGATCAGCCCTGGGATTTTTTTGGAAGGAATGATGCTGAAGCTGAAACTCCAGTATTTTGGCCACCTCATGCAAAGAGTTGACTCATTGGAAAAGACTCTGATGCTGGGAGGGATTGGGAGCAGGAGGAGAAGGGGACGACAGAGGATGAGATGGCTGGATGGCATCACTGACTCGATGGACGTGAGTCTGAGTGAACTCCGGGAGTTGGTGATGGACAGGGAGGCTTGGTGTGCTGCGATTCATGGGGTCGCAAAGAGTCGACACGACTGAGCGACTGAACTGAACCGAAGACACATTTGGAGAAGGCAATGGCACCCCATTCCAGTACCTTTGCCTGGAAAATCCCATGAACGGAGGAGCCTGGTGGGCTGCAGTCCACGGGGTCGCTAAGAGTCGGACACGACTGAGCGACTTCACTTTCACTTTTCACTTTCATGCATTGGAGAAGGACATGGCAACCCACTCCAGTATTCTTGCCTGAAGACTCCCAGGGACGGGGGAGCTTCGTGGGCTGTCGTCTATGGGGTCGCACAGAGTCGGACACGACTGAAGCGACTTAGCAGCAACAGCAGCAGCAAAACACATTAACAAGAGAAAACCAAATTTCATACAGTTGAGAGCTTGATAAAAATCTGAGATTTCCAGGTAGTCATTCTGACCTAAGGTGAAGGAAGAGGTCTGAGATTTCAAAGTGGAGGAAGACAATTCACAAGAAGGTAAGAAAAGCAAATGTTTGGTAAGCGAGTGTTCATATTACCATGAACATAATTCTTCCTGTTATAAATAGTTATCTCTAGTAATAGCTCTCTTTCTGGTACTAGCCCCCTGTATAAATACTTTCAGGCAGATAAGTGAAGTCTCTCAGTTGTGTCCGACTCTTTGCGACCCCATGGACTGCAGCCTACCAGGCTTCTCCGTCCACGGGATTCTCCAGGCAAGAGTCCTAGAGTGAGATAGGGAGTAAGCAAAAGGCTTTTCCTGCATCTGCTTGGCCTCTTTGATTTTCTTCACCTCAAAATAATCGCATGCCAGATCACATTCTGAAGTGCTGTATTATGCTCCCCTTCATGCTCATTTCCACACATGTTTGCCTAACTTTAGAAGGAACTGCCAAGGGCATGTTGGGGATATAGCTTGGCAACCTTTTCTTATAGGATTTTCCAGTGTTGGCAGGTTTCTGCCAACAGCCAGGTCATTGCTGAACCATTCGTATGCAGTAAACCTTACTTGACAGCAGCAACCTAGACACCCAAAAGCCAGGCTTTCAAGTTCTGCAGAAGCCCCTTATACTTCTAACTAATGTTTTACTGAATTACAAAAAGAAGAGTCAAGTTCCTCTTGTTTATTATTAAAGATCATTAAAACTGCTAAGAAGAAAGGTTGTAGGGGCAAACCACATTTCACAGTAAGGGAATATTTCAACTTGCCTACCTCTGTGGCCAAAAATATGTTTTGAAGTCAGACAACCCTGGATTTAAATCCTGAATTGGCCACTTATTAGCTCAGCTATTTTGTGCAAATTAATGTCTCTGACTTTCTGTTTCTTCCTTGCTAAAATAATCAAAAGATTTGTCTCACAAGGTTATTAAGAATTTTAGAAGATAATGCATATCAGATACTTGGCATGGTGCCTGGTACACAAGTACTCAAAGAATGTTAGTTTTATTTTATTATCATTTAATTTGTTTTATGATGGTGTCAGTTATTTTTGTTGTTAACATTATTATCTAACAAGCTAGGAAATACATAAATATTAAATGGATCAAGCATTTACTAAGAGTCAGAGCAGGCTCTGTATTAAGAGGAGATAAGTAAGAGGTGAGAAAATTCTCAAATGTCAAATAAGAAGAGAGGAATTAAGATCCAAAAATTTAGTACTTTGAAGTTAGCAGCAGTGAGGTGTCCACCTTATGCTTCCTTTTTTATGTCCTACTGGGTTGCCATGTAAGAGCAGCCTGAAGTAAAATATTTAGGATTTTTGTAGGACATGCTTTTGACTTAGGTGACTGTGATGTGATGCAAAAGCCAAGGGTTTAAAAGCCACTTCTATTGTAAAGATTTGGGCAAGACTCAGCCTCATATATCACTTACTGTATAGGTGTAAAAATATCTATATCTTAGAAGTTTATGTGTCTGTATGTGTGTGAGAGAACCTCAACCACATGAAATTATTTTAAATGTGCTATGAAACATTAAAATGTTATTTGGGAGTGTTGCTAGGATAATAGGGATACCCTTGAGTGTATAATTACAGGTTCAAGTATGAAGGGCTGTGCCAATGTATGTTCTTTAAAAAGTATGAATAAAAAATATTGGGTTATAAGAATAGGAAACTGTGCCCCATCATAATCATTCAAACATGTGAACATCAAAAGTAAGTCATGAAGAAAAATTGTTTGAATATTATCATGTTTTTTAATAAAGCAGGCTTACTTGCTATGAGGGTTTGCACTAGTCAGGGTTCCCTAGAGAAACTGAATTATATACATATTAAGAAAGACTGAGAGAGACAGATTTATTTTAAGGAATTAGTTCATGTGTCTGTAGATGCTAATTCCAAAATCTTCAGGGTAGGATGACAAGCTAGACACCCAGGTGTCTAGAGATGATGGTGTGTTCTGGAAGCAGAATTCCTTCTTCCTTGGGGGGAATTTACCATTTAACTCTTAAGGCCTTCAACTGATTGCATGAGGCCCACCCACATTATGGTGACTATCTGCTTTACTCAAAATCTACTAATTTATATATAAATCTCTTCTTAAAAATATCTTCACAGTTACATCTAGGCTGGTATTTGTCCAAATATCTGGGTATCACAACCCAGCCAAATTGACATATAAAATTAACCATCATAGTGTTTTATCTACTTTTTCAGAATTGAATTTAAATCACTTTGTTATTAAATGATGATTACATTTAAAATAAATACTCTAAGCATTAGAGGCAAACATACAACAAAATAGCAATCTATTTCTGAAGGAAATACCTTTTATTAAGTTTTTTTCTTTTCATTTTAAACACCACAGTTTTTATAACTACAGAAGAGACAGAAACAAAATAACAATCTTTGTTCTTAGGTCATTTCACTTAAAATTTTCCATCCAGAGTAATTTTTCTCCTTCAACAGAAGTATCTGGCCCTCAGAGATCCCACTGTTTACTTCAAGACAGAGGAGAAAGAGCAGTGCAAGGGGACACGCTGCTTGTGGCTGTGATGTGAAGAGCCTGGCACCCCTGCTGGTCCGGCCTTCATGGGGGGTGTCTAGTCCATCATTCTTACCCCAGTGCTGTATTAGTGTACAAAGAGCATTGCAGATTTCTGATGGCTCCTGCAGTTACTGTCTGGGGCAGGGTTAAAAATAAAATTTCCATCTTATCCTTTGACAAATATTCCGAGACAACACTATTGTGACTCCTGAAAATATATACACACTATATGATTATTTCTCTTGTCTTTGTCAGTTTGCCTTGTATTTGGTATTTTAAATGGAAATATGTGCTAGTAAGAAAGTCTTTCGTGTAGTGAGGATCCTGTATGTTTTCAATTCGATCATAATTAAGAGTCTTTGTGGTTGTAAATGCCACCTTTAGGTTAAATATAAACCAAGCATCTGTCAGCATCAATGTAAGAGAGCAAATAATGCCATAAATGCTAGAAGAGTAAAGCTGGAACTGCATTGAAATGAGCCTGTCATACCCACTGGGGTGACAAATGCATCCCTGTTTAGTTCTGTAAAAGAGCAGAGTTAATAAGTACATTTATTTTCACATATATATATATTTCACATATACATATATGTGAAATATATATATATTTATATATATATATAAAACATTCCTGAGAGTTGTGATTTTCCAATGCATGCTGTCCTATCCCCTTCCTTTCTGTCTTCTCTTCCCCAAAATGCTCTTCCCATGGAACTGATCCCAGGAGCCAATTCCCCTGGGAAGCTTGACCTGCCCACCCCCTCTGAACGAGGCCAGACCTCAGTGCTCCTAGAGTACATGAATATGCCTCTGTCATAGCATCTGTCACCTTACCTGTCAACCTGTATTCCTCACCTGTGAGACTGAGCTCCCCTGAGGCCTTTGATTCCCCAGAACCCAGGACTGAGTTCTGCACCATGAGTATTTGCTGAGTGAATAAATTAACATAAAATAAATAGATCAGTACACATCTAGTGAATTCTATCAATTCAAGAATGATGATAGAACTCTGAAGATTATATTAATAACAGGGCTTGACAACATTCCTTTTTGACAAAATGGAGACAGTCATGGACAGGCTGCTGTGGCTTGTCAACAGTTGATTAAGGGTCTCTTAAACATGGAGTACTCTGCCTCTCATATTGCATCATTCTTTTGTTTCTAGTTCCCTCTGTCTACCCTGAATGGGCACAGCGGTATCACTTCAAAGTGGAGAGTAACAGCACTCATGAATGCCTCAGCAATTTGGAAGGCACTTTTCTTTTGGGTGAACCAAAAAGGTGTGGAGAGTCCTTTGAATTCTCTTCTTAGTGGGACCACTGAAAACAGCCTTCTCTTTGCTGTTTAGAAAATACCTATTGGCAACTTTGATTCTCTATTATTCTCTCTCCCTGCACACTGCACACTCTCCCTTAGCTTTATAGCATTTATCACCATGTGTAATTATTTTAAGTATTTGGTTATTTCACTGCATTGCCAGAGAGGCAATAAAGAATCCTCCTTTCTGCATCTCCTCTCCATTTCCACTAAACCATACAAAAGCCCACCCCCCAAACAAAACATGGAAATTAAATAAATACATTGTTTTTCAGGTGAAGTCCCCTAGCTTTCTTGCCAAGGAACTTGCCTGCTAAGTTCTCACGTAGAGAAAGTCTGGCATATCTACTTATTTGTTGCCACTAAACTACAATCCTGGGGGAACACTGTCTTGTTTCTAGCTGTGTGCCTATACCTGCTGCTGCTGCTGCTAAGTCGCTTCAGTCGTGTCCGACTCTGTGCGACCCCATAGACGGCAGCCCACCAGGCTCTGCTGTCCCTGGGATTCTCCAGGCAAGAACACTGGAGTGGGTTGCCGTTTCCTTCTCCAACGCATGAAAGTGAAAAGTGAAGTCGCTCAGATGTGTCCGACTCTTCACTACCCCATGGACTGCAGCCTACCAGGCTCCTCCGTCCATGGGGATTTTCCAGGCAAGAGTACTGGAGTGGGGTGCCATTGCCTTCTCCGGTGCCTATACCTAGCAGTGCCTAAAACAACTAAGGGATCACTACAGCTCTGGTTAATCATAAACCTCCTGCCAACTCATTTGACTTGGTCACCAGGTTTTTTTTTTTTTTTAGTAATTATAAAATTTTTATACCGTTTTATGCTACTTAAAGTAAAGTTATAACCTAAAGTAATTTTTAAAAATCACATCCTCAGAGAATTTTGGATCACTAATATGATTGTTAGTTCACATAAAGATGCTTAATGATAAATTCCAGTAAACATTAAACCAAATAAAGAGAATTATTGTAACCATCTATCTTTCTTCTGGCACTTATGTAGTTTGAGACCAGAGGGCTCCCATAAAAGTATTTTAATGTGTGTTGGCCAAACTTCATCCTTTTAATTAATGGATTTGCTTAGGCTAAACTTTTTTCCAGTGACAATCAGATGTCTCTAATTTGCAAAGCCTCCCAAGTCTGTAAATCATGAGGACTTGTTTACCCTATATTTTGCATGCAGCATTAATGTTTGTTTTAAGTAACTGAGTATGTTCCAGAAAACACACACACAGACACATGCACCCACATAACTTTCTCTTCTGAAAATCCTTTGAAGTTTGTGTCCATAATTTTCTTGGACTTAATTCAACCAGTTTCTAGTCAGGGTCCTTCTAACTATATTTTTCTCGTTTTAAAAGAGAGAAATGTACTTTGTGAGATATTATTGTAAAGTATCCCATAACATATTTATTCCCAGCAAACTACCAAACCTTCAGATGTGAACCTTTTTTTTTTTTTATTTCTAAGTAGTATCCTCTTTGCTTAAAATACAGTAATCAGTTCAGAAGCTACCTTATGCTAAGGCTGGATGTGATGAATAGAAGCCATTTGTTCTTGAATGCATAACATACTATAGGCATTTGTTTTGTACAGAATTGTATGAATATGTGTAGGATTTTCTCAAGTGAAAAATAAGGCTTGAAAAATTTTAAGGTTTATACTCTACCTCAGCTACACCAGAAGAGTTTTAACGAATACTTTCTGGAATTAATTTTGTCCTTGATTTTTCCTTTTAAGGTACAGTTGTACTTATCACATTTCCCTCCTGTTGCCTTAGCAGGGAGTAGGGTGGAAAAACAAGCTGAGCACAGGCAACAAATCTATCCAGTGGGCCATAGTGAAAGCACAGTAGGTGCTGGCAGAAAGGACGAGTGTCTGAAACATGGTAAATATGCAGCACGGGCAAGTGCTTCTGGTGCTTCATTTTGCTGCAGGACATGCTGAGGCAGACACTTGTGTAGACAACTGTTTCTAAATATGTCCCTGTATCAGCAGGAAGCAGAAGATCTCCCTGATCCTATTTTTCAGTTCTGAAAATGGTCTCTCTGAGCAATTACGTGGTGAATTAGGAAGCATCCCAAATAAGCCACGAATGCCAAGCCATTGGACAAGAGGATTTTAAAGAGCAAAGAAAAACAGGAAGCAACTATCAAAGTAAGCGCTAAACCGACTTCCATGATTCATGCCATGTGCAAGTGTCATGTAAGGGGAAGAAGCGAGGGACTGTAATGATTCTCAGGCAGTCCTGCCATGGAGTGCTTACAAAGTGTTTTTAATCCTCTAATTGGGTTAAGTTCATTTAATTAGCATTGAAAATACACAGTTTAAGTGTTTAATAAAACGTTTATATTCAGAACTGCTACCAGATGTTTTTTCAATGTAGTTGTTGTTAAATTATGTATTTTTTCTCCTAGAAATCAGTAATTTCATATAATATGAAATAACTGTTTTGCTTCAGTAGGTCGTGGCTCAGCTGAGGAAAGAAAATTCATGTTTATGGTGTTGTCTCTATCATTTCAGGAAGGTCTTTGATTTTATACTCTCCATTCTGTCTTCTTATGTACAGAGATGTTCACACACATCCTCCACAACACACATGTGCACATGCAGGCACACACTGCCTCTTAGGAGCCAGGCAACAAAGAGCAACATTTCCTCTGGTTGAAGAAAGATAAAAAGCATTCCTGAACATTTTATTAAAAACTCATCTCATGTGTTAGCCACAGGGAAAGACGTTGGAGAACATCATGAATCATGGTGTCCTTCACCAGCTGGAGACATTCTCCTTAGTGTACTACACTCTCTCAAGGAAAAAGGCATTGGAAAAACATTGAGCATAGCTTCCTTTGGGTCACAGAGCTGGGGGATGGAGGTGATGAACAGAAGTGGGATAATCACTTGAAATTATATATGTGAATTGAATCTTCACACTCTCAAAAGCAATAGATGATAACTTTTTTTCTCTTTTTCCAAGCTGTTTAGCATGGCTTTTCCACATTGTAGGATGAGTCAGAATAATTGCTAAGCTTTCAAAATCTAACTGTTACATAGTCATACAGGGAACTCTGTCTGAGAGCTTTGACACTAAGTTGAAAATATAAAAGCCCTGAAATTACAAAGATTTAGTTGGTAGAAAACCTATCGTGGTTAAAGAATATGTACTGTATGATGTGACTTACTATCTGTTCTCTACTTCAATTATCACTTTACAGGTTTCTAATCCTAAGAGTGAACATAAAGAAAAACTATAGAATTATCTCTAAAAAAGAACTATTTTCAAACGTATTTTCTTGAAAATGACAAAAGAGAATAGTAAAAGGAAGTGTTACTAGAAAATGACATCTTTGAATGATTAAGTAAAGGCTGACAAATTAAAATATTAACCAGTCTTTCAAAGTGAGGTTTTAGAATGGCTTCTTTATATTCTGTTTCTAAAAAGAACATTCAACTTTTAGGGCCAGTCTCCAAGAAAATATGCTTTGCTATTCCTTTGAAGCTCAATTCAATATCTTTGTCTAAGGGAGAAAAAGTACATCTTGACTGTGGAAATCATATTGAAACACTGAAGTGCTTACTCGTGCTGCTGCTGTCAGTCATACTCGTCACACTCAGTGACTGTCCTCAATCCAAGCGGAAAACCCATTCTCAGTTAACGTGGATCAATTGGAAAGAAAATAAACCACTCTGCTGCTCTGAAGACATGAAGACATGTTCACTCTCACACAGGTTATCTAGATGCTCAGTGGGAATGGAGGACAGCCCAGGAAGGTTCCTGAGACCCATGGAAGTTTGATTATAACACCATACTGTCAATGTTCTGTTTTTGTATGAAAACAAAATAAAGTAATTGAAAATGACATATTATTGCTTTATATTTGCAATTATTTTGCTTACTACAGATGATAGTATCATACTTCTAAGGCATTTCTTACTTTCATAATATTTTTATTCTGATCCTGTCAAGGTGCTTGTGGATTTAAATGGCATGAACCCACTGAGTCACAGAGAACTGAGCTGATATTACTTACGTCTAAAAAATATCCTTTGCTTCATTTCTGTAATTACAAAACCAGAGGATAAAATAATAAATGTTGGTAGTTTGGTAAAGCATTTTGCTCAATGCTTAAAAATGTTTTGGAAAGATAAAATATGTTCGGCTTTGATGAGAGTAAACCTAAGGAGATTAAATACCAATTGATGAATTTCATGTAACAACTAATTATAAAGTATCCTACATGCAATTTTGATATCTAATGGGCTCTTTGAAGAGTCAGTGATATTTTATTTACTTTTTCAACATTGGTCTTTAATTTGGCATCATCCAACATCTAATTAATAAGTTTTTAGTTACTTGTTATTTGATGCCAAATCAGTTCTGAGGATTGCAGAAAAATACAAATAGTTTTAGAGAGATGAAAGACACAGGAATAAACAAAAGTAAGTTTATTATAAGTTTCACAACTTAGGAAGATAAAATACAAGAATTTGGATACATTAGCTATACACCTTTCACTTCATTTTTATAGTCATTTGGCAGAGTTGTCACCTAATCAATATATCTAATTGATTTTGATGCTTACAATAATGTCATAATGAATCAGGTATTGTTATCTGTAATTCTATAGATGAATTTACTGTACAGAGATGTTAGATAAGACTCCAATGTCTACTGTCCGTGATGAAAAAGGTATTTGAACCTTGATGCTCAGAAGCGAGTTTAGAGCTCTTTCTCTACACTAAGTTGCCTCTCCTTAAACTATGTTTCACGTATTTACATGCTTCATTGTTTTGGTTATTTCCAGGTTAGTATTTTCAAAGGAGTGACTGACAAGTTACATTTAGAAAAAAGGGAAGACTGTGAAGGACATATTTCAAGGCAAATTAATTTCCTTTGCTTCTCAAAGTCCTGTAGCATGTGGTCACACATAATCCTACTCAGAAACAATCTTCCCCAAACTAAATAGAAGCACATTTATTATTTGTTATTTTCCATTCTGCCAGTAATAAAATGAAATGCCAAGACTTTCTTGTACAGGATGAGAGATTTTAGTCAGCCCAAACACCAGAAGCACCCCTGTTATCAGAAGTGTAGCCTCTCAATTTGATTTCAGTATTGTTGTGCAGGTTTTTCCTTAGCATTCAAAGCAAATAAGCAGGCATTCCATTCTTAAAACGGTGACTTGGAGTAACTGTTTCAGAGTTCACTAAGGTGATATTTAAGCTCATTTCTCTAGCTTTGTATACAGAGGTATCTTTGTCACTTGAAAGATAACTAAAAAATGAAGGAAAGAATCTTCAAACAAAAAAGAAGGAAAACAGAAAGTCCAGTCTAGAGGTACAGTGGTTGTCCAAGTGACATTTTAAACTAAGGCAGTGTGCTTAGGTTGGCTATGGGAAGGGGAGCATTTGTTTTATAATTTTAATAGCTTATTTTTATTTAAATTCAATATATTAATTTTTATCTATTAAGTATAAAAATTGAATAAAATTTCATGATGCCAATGTCATTAATTTCACCCACAGGAGTATAATCATTATGAATTAAAGTGCTTGGAACTGCCCTGGTATCAATGGATATTTATAGCATAATGTAGAGGACATGGATGTTAGTCTCAAAAGATTTATAATTGGGCAAGATGAGAGCCCAGAGAATAGAAAGCAAACAGAGCACCCTGGGGTTATATACATGGAAGTGGAAAAGAATGGATAATTATGTGCTTAAGTTGTAAACATCCATGCCCTGATTTAAACCCTAGGAAGATGTAATCAAGGTAATGCAGGAGGAATATAATTTTGTTGTCATGGTATTTAGAGCAGAGTAGCCCAAAAATGTAAGAATATTGAGGCTGATAAAAACAAGGCTGTTAGAGTTTCCTGAATGTGAAACAACCAGAAACTGAATGGAGGTTTAATAGAGTAATGAGAGGAATAAGGTATCTGAGACATATTACAAGGACAAAAATAAGCCACAGTTCCTGTCAGATTTCTGAATAAGAGGTGGGAATAATCTGTCAGTTTTACTTCATTACAGTTATAATGAACCTCTGCTTTAGAACTATTTCTTTCTAATTCATTCCAACTCCATGGACACAAGATCACATAGTTAATCTAATTCTGTGACTTTTCTCTCAGTATCTTTTGAAAATACTTGTATTCATTAACAGTAACCAAAAGCATTAATGTTAACAGCTCTGAATAAAATGAGTGACCTCCCACTGATGTATTCTTGGATTAAGTGTATGTAACACCAACAGTGATCTTATAGAAAACACATACAGTATTTCTACACAGTGATCATTCTTAAGTGCCATATTTCTAAGAAAATTGTAGAGTAAGAAAATAGAAGATATCCTTATGTTTCTCTAAATGATGATTTATTCAATAAAAGAAAAATCAGAAATTTAACTTTGTCAGCTCTGATTGAGGAATTAACTGACATAGTTCAACTCAACATAAATGTTACCTCTGTCCTTAACATTTTTGGCTTCTGGAAACTGTTTTTCCATCTCACTGGCTAAAAACAACTCTCACAAGTCCCGTAGATGTCATAAGTGCATTTAAACCTTAACCCGTGGAAGAGGGAAGCAATCTGTCAGGAACCTGAAGATCAGGTTTATCCTTCTAGTATTTATAGCCTAACTTTCTGAATAATGATTCTCAGAAAAGTCCACAAAATCCAACCTCGGGATAGAATGACACATATTTCTTATACAAAACTGAAAGTAGCTAGGGACCACGTTATAAAAATACAAATGAAGTTTGCACTACAGAGACCTTACCTGTCTTGTTGTCCAAAATGTGAGTAATATAGTAAATTTCTAGTTAAAAATGTTGTTTATATCATATGGATAGATGATATTTTATGAACTATACTAAAGGCATAAATTGGTAACTTAGTCAAAGATGAGATATTGATATCTTATTTCCTAGAAGGAGAGTGAGCAATAACAGATGCTCTAAATCTGTATGTGTGTTAAAATTTACTTATTTTCACCATAAAGAAATTTCCCAGGTTATGATATCCAACCCAGAAACCCTGATGACAGGGAGAACTCTACAGCGCTAAACCTGCCATTTCCAGTCACTTCGTGATTTTAATCTCAGTCTTCTGAATAAATTTCACTTTACAGACAATATATGTCTGTGCTTATAAAGTTACTTTGTTCTATTTGATTAGGAAGTAAACTTTCTAGAACACTTCACCTTGCAATTAGTTCTTTCCCTGTCATCCTTGTCCAGTCTATTATTCTACCTTTTCAAATGTTTTCATTACACAGAATTTCCAGTGACTACACCTGCACTTTAGAATATGCTAATGGGTACATATAGTTTTATTTCACTCTGGTCATGTTTGCTTTAATTACCATCATTAACCTAAAATTAACGTCCTCTGTCAGCAAGAGAGAAACGGCAGCATGCAACACGGTTTTGGAATTGGAAACACTAAACCCTGCCCCAATACAAGGGAGCTGTGTGAGTACTGGCAAGTCACTTTGCCTCTCTGAGCCCATCTTATACATTGAAAGTCATGGGAATGAAGGAAGTGCTCTCTACTGTCTCTCTCGGACAACTAGTATTTCTGAAACAACTAGTCTTAACAACACTCTCTTGTATATCTACCTTTTTCCATCTTGTGAAAAGGAGAACATGGCAGGATAGTGAAGGGAGACAGTACATGTCAGCCTGAGCACTATTCTCTCAGATGGCCAAAGGAAAGGCCTGCCTCACATGCTTCGTGTGGTCTATCATAGTTCCCTGCTCTAATGTACAGTACTCTACTCAAGTTGTTGAAGCTGAAACTTCAATACTTTGGTCACCTTATGCAAAGAGCTGACTCATTTGAAAAGACCCTGATGCTGGGAAAGATTGAGGGCAGGAGAAGGGGACAGAGAGGATGAGATGGTTGGATGGCATAACCAACTCAGTGGACATGAGTTTGGGTAAATTCTGGGACTTGGTGATGGACAGGGAGGCCTAGCATTCTGTGGTTCATGGGGTCACAAAGAGTCGGACATGACTGAGCGACTGAAGTGAACTGAGCTACTCAAGTCGCTCCTTTCTTGTCTTTCTTTAGGAAAAATAAAAAGAAAGGCAGTAGGAGCTAGAGCAGAGGTGCACCCAAAAAGTAACCACTCTTTTAAAGTCCCATCATATATATGTATGTGCTTATGAATGATACAACTTCACACATTTGCTAGACAAAGATAGTGAAACAGAGAGGAGAGAAGAAGGGTTGAAACAGTCCAGGTGATTCTGCCAGTCATTCCTCCTGGCAGAGTGAGAAGAAGCCCCAGAGTAAATTCCTGTGGGTGACATGATTGCCTGTCTGCCATTCCCTTGTGTATCTTATAATTGAGCAACTTGACATGCCGAGTGAATGTCAAGAGTAGCTCTGGTTATACCTGACTTTTGCCTTAAACACTCACTTTAAAATCTACTGAAGATGTTATGCCACAATAGTTTCCAAAAATATAAGTTCTAAAGCCAAACAGAGCAAATAAGAACACTTAAAATAAAAATTATATTTTATTTACACTGCTTTTAAAATTTGTGCTTTAGAATCAATAATTCAAATTATGAGAAAAGTAAAGGAGCAAAACTCTTCAATTCCTTAAAACAAAATCAAGCACAATGATTCAGTGGTTTTTAAAAATTTTATCATTTGCATATCAATATGATTTGGAATATTTCTCTACACATATACACAGTTTAGTTTTCTGCTAGTGCCTCTAAATGACTCACTGTTCAGGAATTGTTTCTTAATAAATTCATCCACCAAGTTCAAGAATAAGTAACTCATTAAAGTACAGTTCAGTTAAGTTCAGACACTCAATCATGCTTGACACTTTGCAACCCCATGGACTACAGCACACCAGGACTCCCTGTCCATCACCAATTCCTGGAGCTTGCTCAAACTCATGTCCACTGAGTCAGTGATACCATCCAACCATCTAATCCTTGTTATCCCCTGCTCCTACTGTCTTCAATCTTTCCCAGCACGAGGGTCTTTTCCAATGAGTCAGTTCTTTGCATCAAATGAACAAAGAATTGGAGTCTCAGCTTCAGCATCAGTCCTTCCAACGAACATTTAGGACTGATTTCCTTTAGGATTGACTGGTTGGATTTCCTTGCAGTCCAAGGGACTCTCAAGAGTTTTCTCCAACACCACAGTTCAAAAGCATCAATTCTTCAATTTTCAGCTTTCTTTATGATCCAACTCTCACATCCATACATGGCTACTGGAAAAACCATAACTTTGACTAGATGGACCTTTGTTGGCAAAGTAATGTCTCTGCTTTTTAATATGATGTCTAGGTTGGTCATAGCTTTTCTTCCTAGAAGAAAGCGTCTTTTAATTTCATGGCTGCAATCACCATCTGCAGTGATTTCGGAGCCCCCAAAAACAGAATCTGTCACTATTTCCTCATCTATTTGCCATGAAGTGATGGGCCTGGATGCCATGATATTAGTTTTCTGAATGTTGAGCTTTAAGCCAACTTTTTAACTCTCCTCTTTCACTCATCAAGAGACTCTTTAATTTTTCTTCACTTTCTGGAATAAGAACAGTGTCATCTGCATATCTGAGGTTATTGATATTTCACCTGGCAATCTTGATTCCAGTTTGTGTTTCATCCAGCCCAGCATTTTGCATGATGTACTCTGCATATAAGTTAAATAAGCAGGGTGACAATATACAGTCTTGACGTACTCCTTTCCTGATTTGGAACCAGTCTGTTGTTATGTGTCCAGTTCTAACTGTCGCTTCTTGACCTGCATATAGGTTTCTCAAGAGGTGGGTCAGGTGGTCTGGTATTCCCATCTCTTTCAGAATTTTCCACAGTTTGCTGTGATCCACACAGTCAAAGGCTTTGGTATAGTCAATAAAGCAGAAATAGATGTTTTTCTGGAAGTCTCTTGCTTTTTTGATGATCCAATGGATGTTGGAAATTTGATCTCTGGTTCCTCTGCCTTTTCTAAAGCCAGCTTGAATGTCTGGAAGTTCACGGTTCACAAACTGTTGAGGTCTGTCTTGAAGAATGTTGAGCATGAATTTGCTAACATGTGAGATGAGTGCAATTGTGCTGTAGTTTGAACATTCTTTGGCATTGCCCTTCTTTGGGTTTGGAATGAAAACCAACCTTTTGCAATCCTGTGGCCACTGCTGAGTTTTACGAATTTGCTAGCATATTGAGTGCAGCACTTTCACATCATCATCTTTTCAGATTTGAAATGGCTCAACTGGAATTCCATCAGGTCCACTAGCTTTGTTCATAGTGATGTTTCCTAAGGCCCACTTAACTTCGCATTCCAGGATGTCTGGCTCTAGATGAGTGATCACACCACCGTGGTTATTTGGGTTATGAAGATCTTTCTTGTATAGTTCTGTGTATTGTTTCCACCTGTTCTTAATCTCTTCCACTTCTGTTAGGTCCATACCATTTCTGTCCTTTACTGTGACCATCTTTGCATGAAATGTTCCCTTTGTTTCTCTAATTTTCTTGAAGAGATCTCTAGTCTTTCCCATTCTGTTGCTTTCCTATATTTCTTTGCATTGATCACTCCCTCTCAAATAATTTTTAATAATAACTCCTTTCCTAAAGTTAATTTCTGAAATAAAGTCAAATGCTTTGGGAAGATATTGAATGGAAGGTTGTGAAGACTCTCATTTAACATGACAGAAAACCACTTTTTAATTTTCCTATACAAACTATTCATCATACCCAACAGAGAACCAGAGGGGATGAAAATCAAGGTTTTAGGTGTCTTGATGAGTCATTCTATATATCATAATTAATATCTGCACTGATATTCTTGTCAAGAAAGAGGGACATTGGATATATTAATGTTTAGAAATGCAGTAATTCTTTTCATCTTGATCTTACTTAATAGTTCTGTTAAAACTGTATTTTTGCTTTTCAAAATGGAAACTCATAATATCATAAATCACAGTGGAGTAGTTTTCCTGTTAAGTATGATTGGAAAGAATGTTTTTTAATAAAGAAAAAGAGCCAGGCAGCTTTAACAACTCATAAATTATGTAATCAATTTGGACAGTAAATATATAGGGCTTTTTCATACAGCTAGCTAAATTAAGAATGAACATATGTGCATATGCAAATGAAATTAAAATGTCCAGTAAGTACTAATTGTGAAATCACTGGATCTACTTCAGAAAACTTCATGTTATTTGTTACTAAAGTACATCCTTTCCAACATTCATATAACACACTTTCCTAGCTGAAAATACAAGTTCTTGAATTCATAAGGACAGTATCCATGCAGTCACCACCAAGTCTGCTGTTGAATAAGTATGGGAAATATGGCCTGTGCCTTGTTCTCTAATCATATGAAGGAAGCAGATGGCTCAACAAAACATGTGTTGGCTTAAGGTGGTAAATCATAAACAGAAATAAATTGCCAACTTACCTTAAATCCAGCCTGTCTTTCAATCCCTAACCTCACTAAGTGCTGCTACTCAAGTTGAATCTGACTGTGTCAGAGTTTTGATTCATACGTTTAAACACTTGGGCAGTTTCTGTGTAGAAAAACTGAGTTGTGGCCATTTTCACAATCAATATTGATCTTCCCAGTCAAAATGATCAAAGGTTAATTTATATCTGTCATTGAGATAACCAGAGAGAATGGAATGGCTTGGCTTCTCTCCCTGCATTTGGTACATTTTGTTAGGTACTTGAATACTATGGCTCTGGAATGTATTTTCATGGAAAGAAAGAAAGAAAAAAGAAAAATCCAGCATGTGTTTCAGAAAAACAGCAAAGATAATGTGACATCAATTTAATAACAATTCCAAGTAATGATAATAGTCACACCATCCATGTTCCTTAAAAATACAGTATATGACCTTGTTAATGTAATTTGGGTCATTTTATCAGTTTCCTTTATTATTTAGGCTTAATAATAGTCAATGAGTCAGTAATATCATAAGCCTAAGCACATTTTTAGTCTGCTGGTGCTGTAGCTAGGTGCAAAAGACACTGTGAGCTAGTAAATAAACAAAGAAAGAATAATAAGAAAGAAAAGTGAACCACAGTGAGCTACAGTGAAGAAGCATTAAGTAGCCAATAAGAAAAAAGAAAAAACCCAGCAATTTCAAGCAATTTCAAGTCTTAGAAGAGTTCATAAAACACAAATAGAAATTGCTTATCTTGTCATCAGCAATTAGAGAGAACAAGTTAAGAAAAAGCAAATGCTCTGTATATTTATGGACACAACCTGTGTATCTATAGTAACCATTTAAATTAAAGAAACAAGTGAAAACAGCCTTGAGTTTTATTAGTAGTGTTGACCTGATCATCCTAGAGATTCAAAGGGCTCTGGGATTGGCAGCCAGCCAGCTACTTTCAAACAGCATTAGTTCCTAAAATAGCATTGATGACTGTTAACCAACAATAATTTATATGAATATAAATACATTGACAGTGTTATGTTGACCTTCACCCATGATCATGCACCTGGATACCAATTTCATAACATTTTTATTCAAGAAAAATATATTTCATAGTTTCTATTTCTAATTATCTTTCTAAAATTAATTAGAATATCATTCTTTCACCCTCTGAAACAAGCAGGTTTTTTTTTTTTTCTTTTAAATCACTGAATCTTTACTTTATCACAAGCAGAAAAATCTAATTGCAAATTAAGACCCTGCAGCTGAGGAGGATCCTTGCATGTCTCCTAGTTTATACTTGTGACTTTCTTCAACTTGATGTCACAGTATTTGAAGAGCAGTTTATAATCATCAGTATGTATTTATAGCTTCCTTCAGGAGCCAATCAGGCATGATCCTGTAGCAATGCAAGGTATATGTTTTAAGCTTTGCATAAAGTGTATGTAGCATATTCAACTGACAAGACAATATATTTTAAGAGCTGTAAGAGTAATTACAAGGAAGCAATTTTTTTTTTTACCCCCTCCTTTGGTGAGGTGTATAGGATCTTAGTTCCCCCACCAGGGATAAAACCTGCAACACCCTGCACTGGAAGCAGAGAGTCTTAACCACTGGATCTCCTGGGAAGATTCTAGCAATGCCTTGGATTTCATGAATAATGATCTGAAAGAGGAAGAAATTTGGTTCAGTAGCACTGCTTAAATTGAGGATACTCAAATCTCTGTGATCTTAAATCATCTGTTTAATTCAATAATATATTTTTCAGTCTATGTCATCTTTCAGTAAAAAGAGGCTCGGAGAATATAGTTAAGACCTATATAATATAATTATATTAACTAAAATAATGGACTGTCAATTTGGTAACTGTAACTAAGATAGTATGCTTATGGATAGATAGATGGGTACGTATACATAGGCATTCCCCAAGTAGTAGCTGCAAGTAATTTATTAGCAATAATATGGTTGTGAAATATGCTGTTTGTTAAAGTTCTATTTACATTCTATGCTGACAGGGAGAACATTCTGGGGTTACTTCAGCCAGATAAAAAATACTCTTACTGACTAATTTTGAACCAAAACCATACCAATTGTTTTAGATGACAACTTAACATTATAAATCTTGCCAAAGGTTCACAGATCTCGAAACCTTTGACTGTCATCTAGATTAAAAAGTAAAGGTTCACTGTGCAGCTCACTTCTATTAGAGAGAAACAAACTGACATTCTAAGCAGTATTGATAATATTCGACCAGGGCCAGCTGTCTTGTGATTTTTAGTGATGTGGTAGACTAAGGCACAGAGCCCACCTCAAGAACTCTAAACTGGAATCATGTATTTTAACTGTACTTTACTACATAAAGTAAAACAGACACAGACATGTAATCTGTAAATTTACTAATAATATTTCTTTCCAATGAAGTTATGCTAGGTTCGTTATCTTGCAATGATCTATATATATATAGAACACGACTCTTGGTGAGTATATAAAGAGTAGCATTTCAGGAATTTTTGCTGAAATATTAAAAATACAATGAAATATTCCATTCATTCTTACTAGCTCTCTTTCCATCAAGTCACAAGACTGCTCTGAATTTTTAAATTATATTATGACATTATCCTAATAATTGGCTTACATATTATAATAGTTAATAGAAACTGTAGTTTCCAAATTAATCATGCATTTCTCATTTAGTGGTAGATGACCATAAAAGATTTCAAAATTGTGTTTCGATCACTTCGGTCTTTAAAGTTTGAATTCCACTTTGAAGGTTATCTCAAAGGATATTTACTAGATTTATATCTGGTGATTTGCAAAAACAAAAAAGTTTCCAACATTTGCTCCTATTTTACAAGGTCACTTTGTGATTTCCTGAATAAATTTTCCATAGTTATTTTTAGATTCTAAGCATATTGCCCCTGCCCCTTTCCTTACCTCTTTAGGCCTAGGAGTGGTAATATTTTCCTACATTTTCAGGTTTTGGCTTCTCTCACGACTTTTTTATAGTTTACTTTCTGAGCCCACACTAAACAGAGTCCTCCTTCATCAAACATTTTTCAGTTAACCCTTTTGAGTGCCATTCCTTTGGTGCCACTGAAAGATACCTAAGCTATGCCAGCTTATGGGGAAACACACTTTCACATTGTGATTTGATGGATGCCTCAAAGTCACCTCTATCGCAAAATCACATTCTTCTGCCATTGTTTCAAATATTCATATGTATGGATTGAAGTGGCTCTGTAAGGCTCTTACTGAAGTGTAGATATTCTTTATCCTTCTAAAGGATAACAATTAGCATTTTGGTCAATAACGTTGTAAGATTAATGAGCTTATCAGAGTAGGAAACCACCATTTATGCCCAAGAGACGGGTCATTTTGATGAGACAGATTGGAAGATAATAAAAATACATAGTTAATTGCAAAGGGTTAGCAGATCTAGATAGGAAGCACACATGATTAGCCATACTCCCCCAAAGAAGTTATTGAAATAACCCAGAGTGGGGAAAAAAAAAAAAAGCTCTCAGGTCAAATTTTCATGTCATGAATTTTTCTCCTGGATACAAAATTCTATTTTGTATCTCCCGGATACAAAATTAGTGACAGTGCCTTTCCCTTATTTTGTTTTCTTACATTCACTAAAAAGCTTTATTTTGAGAGTAGTACTGGTTTTCCTAAAATTTTTCATGCACTCATCAACTAAATCTTGAGAAAAAAATTTTTTTTGAGAAAATTTTAAATATTGTTGATTAAATGTCACTGTGTATTGATATTGCAACAAAATTGTTCTGTTTCAGAAAAATGATAAATGATTCATATCTCATAAAATTATCACAAAATTATATTTTTGATGATAAGTATGGCAACTTTATATGCATTGAATAGTTGGGGCATATGGTCAACTACCAGTAAAATAGTGAAATACTAAAGAACTGTAACTTGTCTTCTATCTTCAGAAAATTATGATCTCTGATTTGCAATAGGCATAACAGAAAATACTGCAGGAAATCTCAGATAAATTTATATAGATGTTATAAAATTCACATTATATTCATTATTTTAATAGAGAAATCTATCTTTCAAAGACCTATATTAATGAAGTAATTTCTCTGGATTTTCAATGTGCATTCAAAGATAAACATACATTTAGTTTGGAATGAGCAATCCTATGCATTATCCCGAGAGGGCAAGATTTCTCTCCACAATACTCCATTATACAAGCTATTTTCAATAATGAAGTAATGGCATTTTCAACAGTCCCCTTAGGTAATTCTTTCAAAATATAACATTATGCTTCTCATTTTAGAATAGTTTTTCTTTATGTACAACTAAATTTAAGCAATGGATTTCACCATGCTATTCTACGTGTAATCTAATGTGGCATATTAGCCTCTTTTAAAATCACACTTTTCTCTAAAATTTGTGAAAAGTAATTTCACCCCTCAATAGTTGTAAGCCATATATTTATTGAGTCTAAGCTACTTTTAGGATTTTAATACAATCCCTAATCAACTTAATTTTTTTTTCTAAATACCCTCCCATTTACCTAAACATACCTGTAACAAAGGGCAAAATCCTGCATACTTATCTGAATCTCATTGGAACTCTGCTACAGAATAATTGCTAATAAGTTACTTTGGTATCTTCAGGCTTTAGAGAATTGTTCTGTTACATATCCTGTGAATCTAGACTTTAGAAAACATCTAAAGAGCTCAGTGAGAGGAATTATGAATTTTATGACATGATTAAGCAGTTCAGTGGGATATAGGTAGCAATCTAATTATGTTTCACTTTGGGGCATTCCACTTGCATTGACTCAAATAAGGTGGCACATAAGTGCAGCAATTTTGCACTTATTAATACCATTTAGACATCCCAAATATTATCTTGGTGAAATTTTATGCTGTGTACTCTTAGCAATGTTTCTTAAGTAAAAGTAAACCGATTTGATTATTAACTATTTTCTGATTTAAATGACTTGCCAAAAACTGTTTTACATATACTTTTGTGTTAGTTCACTGATTTGGGGTTCAGAAGAAATTTAAAGTATTCTTTTCTTTCAAAAATCTATTTAGAAATAATCTACAGTATGCCAGGCCATTGTAAAGGTGTTGAGGAGAGAGTTACCTAAAAGCAAATTACCTGGCTTTGTGGGGTTTCCATTCCAGTGTTAAAGCTAGACTGTGAACAAATAAATATATGGTGACAGGTAATAAGTAGTGTTTTTCAGAAAAAATGCAATTGGGTAAAGGAATAGAGACTGAATGAGTAAAGGATATTATTTTTTATAAGGTGATCAGAAAATGTATGAAAAATCAAATTTGACTAAACATCTAAATGAAGTGAGGCCTATAAGAAGAATAGTCCAGACACAAATAATAGCAAATCTGAAGGTCCTGAGACCTCATTAGTCTTGATGTATTTCAGCCACATCAAGAGTGTTAGTATAGCTGAGCAGAGGGAGTAAGGTGGAGTTGAGGAGAGAAGGTGGCAGAGGGAGTACTGATATGAATCAGAGAGTTGGGCAGGAGCCAGATAGTATGGAACTCTGAGCCATGGAAAGGAGTGTGACTTGTATTCTGATGTCCTTGGAAGCCAAAATGTTCGCATTAAATACTGTGTTAGGCTGAATAACCCCCCAATATACCCACATCCTCATCCCCAAACATGCAACTGTGCGATCTTACATCACAAAAGAGACTTTGAATATGTGATTAAATTAAGGATTTTGAGATGTGATTATTCTGGATTAGCTACATAAGCAGGGTGTAATCATAACAGTCCTTAAAAGAGGGGTGCAGGAGGAGTTAGAGAAGGTAATGTGATAATAGAAATGGATACTTGGAGTATGTGCTTTGAATATGGAGAAAGATCCAGAAACTATTAAATATAGACAACATCTAGAAGCTGAAGAAAGGAAGGAGATGGATTTTTCCCTCAGAGTTTCCAGGATAAAGCAGCCTGGTTAACACCTTGACTTCAATCCAGTGAAACGTATTTTCAGAATTTTGACTTCCAAAACTATAACATGATGTTCTTTTAAGTCACAAAGTTTGTGATGATTTGTTGTAGCAGCAAAAGAAAACTAATAAGAATATACTACCTATTTACTAATAACTATATATCAGTTCAGTTCAGTTCAGTCGCTCAGTTGTGTCTGACTCCTTGTGACCCCATGAATCACAGAATGTCAGGCCTCCCTGTCCATCACCAACTCCTGGAGTTCACTCAAACTCGTGTCCATTGAGTCGGTGATATACATGGCTCTAATTAAGGATCGGAGCATAGAATGTCACAAAGTGAAAAAGGGAATCCAGCTAGGAAATAATAGTAACTTGCGGTGGTGAGTTTTTAGGGATGGAGGTAGGCTGAAAAACTTGCTGATTGACTGTGTGTATCTTGAGCAAGAGACAGACAGACATATTAGTAGTCTATTTATGAGTTACAATCACCACCACTTAGTTATAGCAACAAAAATTTATCATCTCAGTTTCCAGCCATTTATTATCTCAGGAGTCCAAGCGTGCTTGCCATAGATAGGGTCTCAGAGGCCAAAATCAAGTTATCAACTGTACTGGACTATTCTCTTGAGGCTCTGAGAAAGAATCTGATTTTCTAACTCACACAGACTGTTGGCAGAATCCTGTTCCTATGGTTGTAGGACTGAGTTCCCTGTGTCCTGATGACTGCCCAGCTGTGGTTTCTCTCAGCAATTAAAAGCTGCTCTCCAGTCCTTTTCACGTGGTCCTTTCCATCTTCAAATATACCAGTGACATAATGAGTCTTTCTTGTACTTTGAATCTGAGTTTCTTTCTCCAATAGCTAAAGAAATCTCCCTGATTTTCAAGAGTTCAGGTGATTATTTTAGTTAAACAAATATAGTTTAGTTTCTTAACTAATAATCAACTTTATTTGTTGATGAGTGTCCTTATTATATCTGCAAATCCCCTTTTGCCATTGTCTTAGTACAAGCTACTTTAACAGAATATCATAGACTTGCTTTAACAGGGAATATTTATTTATCACAATTTAGAAGGCTGGGAGGACGAAGATTAAGGTACAGGCAAAACTGGTGTCTGAGGAGATCCGCCTTCCTAGTTGGCAAACAGCGCCTTTCTTGCTGTACATGGCAGAGAGAGAGAGAGAGAGTAAACGATCTAGTTCTCTGGTCTCTTTTTATAAGGGCACTAATTTCATCACAAGGACTTCAGCCTTATGACTTCATTTAAACCTGATCCTTTCCCAAAGATCCCTCCTCCAAATACCATCACATTGGTTTCAACATATGAATTTGCCAGACAGAAACCTTCAGTATGTAGCAACCATATAATTTAACATTACCACTTGTGTGATATTGTATGTTTCTAGTCCCAGGAATTAGGTTGGAGAAACTTAGATTTCTGCCTCTCAGGTGCCAAGTCTGACTCCTTTTTTGTTTGTTTGTTTCTGAATGGAGCAAGCAGGTGATTGTGTGCCATACACAAGAATGTATGCCATACACAAGAATGGTAATTTCAGGAAGAGTAGCATGTTTGGGGAAAAAAAGAAAGAATTACATTAATTGGAAATGCTAATTAGAAATATAAATGATGCTGAGGAGCCATGAGTCAGATATGTTGATATTGCCACAAGAGAATGATAATGGGGCTGAAAATGTAAGTTGGGGAATTGCTAATACATATATATACACACACACACACACACACAATTTATAAGACTGCATAATGATGTAATTTCACTTAGAAGTGTAGATAAAGAACACTGAGCAGGATCTGGAAAAAGCTATAGTGTCATCAAATGGAACTGAAACACAGAGGCTAGTGATGGCTTGGAGAAATCAGGAAAGTATAACAGCACCAGGGAACTTGTTAAAACAGAAAGTTCAAGGCTCCACCTTAAATGTATAAAATGAAAATTACTGGTTATGGCCAGGCAATTTATATGATAAGCCCTCCAGCTAACTCTGATTCAAGCACATATTTGAGAACTTTAAATTGTGTAGAACACTGGGAAAGTATCCCATGGAGATAGATAAGTACTCAATATGCTTGCATCTCCAAGAGAGGGCCTTGAAGTAACAGCATTTGAGAGATCCTAAGAAATGAAGGAACTCAGGATCCCAGATTTACTGAATTTGATTCTGCATTTTTACATTTTCTCCAGGTGGTTCATATGCACATTAACATTTGAGAAGTACTGATCTACAATCTATTAATTCAAAGCTATGGTAAAATCTATGTGTAAACATATACACCCACACACACATCCCTACAGATCACAGGGGATAGCTTATTCTATTTTTTAAAAAAGAAAATCTTTCAGACAGTTTTTAAAATATAAAATTTGTGAAGCCTTTAAATGTTTAACAATTTACCAAAATGTTTTTCACAAATTTCCCATTGCTTAAAATAACCAAGGGCGAGTCTCTACACCCTTTGGAGATCAGGAGAAGTAGAATGTCTACCCAGAGACTCAGGGGGGAACAAGGCTGCATTTAAAGGTCCCAGGTGAAAATTATCAGAGAACTGGGGAAATAAAAACAAACTTCACCAGTTTTCTCATTCTAATTAAATACACCTGAAATATGAGAGAGTGGAAAATGTGTGGAGATAAATTACTTCACAGTATTATGTACTACTGGTCTGGATTCAGACAAGTACCTGAGAGTTTTTAAGAGGAGGTAAGATTATATAAATTGCTTCTTTTTAAATTTGAATCTCAGCCTGAAATTCATCTGCATGAATTACTTCATTTCTTCATACCTGAGATTTGCTCCTAAAAACGTGTTGTATATCAAATAAGATTTACTGTGGTTTTTTGAGAAGTTATACAGATTGTAGGAAATGAACAGTAATTCAGGAAATATCAGTATATGAATAACTTTGTAAAATGAAAGACATCAAATATGAGAAAAAGAAATAGTGAACTATAGGAGAAAGAAGATACAGTTTGCAATAATATAAATAAGCTATTGCATACCATGCAATTGGGTAAAAATTTGAGTTAATTTAAATAATCAGTGACCTTAGACTATTGTCATTTCATTGATTGCAACATCTAATGTGAATGGTGAATCAATAAAATTATCTAAGTATTTTCTTTACAGCCATTAGCTTTAGCAGATGATAAAAAAAAAAAGGGACCTGATATTCAAGCCATGCTGTAGAAAGCTAAAGATTTATAAGGAGGCACTCTCCATTCTTTGTGAGCTATAAAGTCTGTCCAAATAGCAATATCCTCTCTGGCAGAGAATCTGCTGCTTAGGCTGGCCATGTGTTATTGCATTTGGACTGACTCCATCCACAAATGTTGACTTTTCATCTGTGACCAAGGAAAAAAATCTGTATGAGGAACAGAACGTGTAAAACATTTAATCCTTGTTTACTTGTTAACCAAAGGTTTTGTCAGATCCTGCTGGTATGAGACTTCTGTATTTGTTTCTCAAGGTGACTGTAGATGATGTCACAATTTTGAGTTTAAACTTGAGCTATTAACTAAAAGTTAGATTATAGCTTTTTCTTAGATTGATAAATATAAATACTTGTTCCAATCATACTTTCACATTCCAAGACTTAATATGATGTAAGTAATACACTACAGGAACAGTTGATTTATAATTTCTTTGCTCTATCTTGGACTTTTCATTAGTAAAATGAAAATAACACTGAAAATGTGATTATATATGACAAGCCACAGTGATATTTAACAAAGGAATAAAAGGCCGGTAGATGTCATGCATCAAAATTTAATCTTTGACTCTCAAGTTTTAGATGAGAAACTAGGAAATAGTGAATCTAAAATTAATTTCACAAAGTTTATACTAATTCATTGTTTTCAGTTCAGTTCAGTAAAGTCACTCAGTCCAGCCCGACTTTTTGCAACCCCATGGACTGCAGCACGCTAGTCTGCCCTGTCCATTCATTGTTTTACTGGGGCTCAAATCTATTTCTGTTGGCCTGAGTTATGATGATCGCCTGACCTGAGATTTGTGAACTAGTTCGGAATTTAGATATTGTATGCAAGAATCTCTTGAACCTAATGAGATCAAACAAAAATTATTCAGTGAATGAATGAAAAATATTTTTCCTATAGGCATAATCAATTTGCCAGATTTATTTTTGGATTTAGACTGTCCACATAACTATGCTATACTATTTTATATGCAAATCTGAGTTTATATGGGATTGAAATTTGTACCCCTTGATTGTTTCTCTGGGCAGAGTAATAACTTGTATCTATTCCCATGTAATATTGATTTTAAATTATCAATTGGATATAGGATAATGTGATCTAAAATAGAGATCATATTACCAAAAGGGATTATGAGCAATGCTGAGCAGGTTCCTCAGTTTTCATGTCAACTCTCATATTCAAAATTAACTTTGACCATTTTCAGACTGGAAGCAAATTAATCAATGTGATTCATATCTGAAACTCATCAGTAGTGTGTGGAGATAGTAGGAGGCCCCATCAAGTGACTTAGCTTTCTACTCAGGGTAATCCATGATAAAAAATTGTTATCACTGCTGCATCTTATCTCACAAAAATGTAAAAGAATTAGAAATAAACTGAGGGTGAAAATGAGATAGTAAAAATACTAAGTTTTTTATATTGGTCTCTTAGAGATACTAAAGTTACCTAGTAGTGTAGTAGGTGAGAATTTTTGTTTCCCTGAAACTTTTTATAGGAAGTTGAGTAAGGAAAGAAGCAAGTATAATAACTAGGATTTTTCTCAGTAAATCAATAGCAAGTACAAAGCAAAGTAATAGGATAAAAACCTACTCTAAACCAGAAATTTTATTAAAACAAGGAATTTTATCACTAGGCCTAGAGATCAGGTAAATTGCTTCAGCAAGTTCAAGTCAGTGGATACATCTTCCACTTTAAGATGTTTACTGGTGCACAACTCTTTGCGTACTACATCATGCTACATTTTAAGGTACTTTTTCTGAGGACAATACAGTAAAACTGGAACTTAACAGTTGTTTTGCATAAAAATAATGATATATGGTCTAACCACAAAAAGGCCATTATAACATGACAATCAGATATGTTTTGCATGAAAGAGGTATTTTTCTATAATAAAATTTGAATGAGACAAAAATTGAGTGAGATGTGATGAATTTGAACCAAAATGATATAAAAATGACATCTATTTTACAATTCAATTTTGGCAGTCTGTTTAGTCTTATTTTACCCAATAGGAAAAATTCTAAGGAAAATTTATTCATGTAAAAGTCCAAACTGTCATATAGTTTGAAATCTAATGAGAAATATGAACGTTCTCATGATTTTTTTTACATGTCAGTTTATCAGTTTCGATCTTTGGAAAGAAAGGGTTTCAAATCATCGGGTCGAAAAGCAGGTGAACACCAGGCCAGAAGGCACTTGTTAATTACAGCAGTGAGTTAATCAATGAAGTAACAGTTCTGCTTCTGGGTATAACAAAATGAGATCAAAGCTCATTCAAGTATGCTGCCATTGAAGTATAGCTGGAGATCCATCAAATTGGATAGTTTCACATTTTGAACCTGCACATTAAAAGTCAGCAATTCAAGCAGCTCTATGACAGCTGTTGATGCCTAAATCATAAACAGGTTGCTGTTGTTTTTTTGTTTGTTAGTTTGTTTTGGTTTTGAGCAGAAAGGTGAATTTGGCCAAAGATGGAGAGGGAAATTCATTGAGACCTGATATAAACATTAACTGAGATGATTTTCAAGAAGCTTTTCATGTGCTTTCGTTTTTGCTTTCAGCATTTAAATGCAGAGACAGATGGCTTGGACAGTTTTATTAACATTTGTGTCTTTAGACATTAAAAAACCAAGAAAGATAACCAAACTCAAAGATTGCATTTGTGAGAGGGAAAAGTAATTTAGCTTTTTTTTTTTTTAAATCAATAAATATTTCAGTGTTAAAAAAATCATGATAGGGTTTTTTAAATACTTTTTAAAAATAAAACGGAAGTAATTAGTATAAGGCTGAAATTATGGAAAGTATTTATAAGCAGTTTTCAATCCTGATCTGAATTCTAAGTAGATATTGTATAACATGACAGAAATAGGACATCAAAATTTATGAAAAATTTGGAGAAGTAGGGAAGCATAATGCACACATGCATGCACATGCACACATGCACACACACAATTTCAAAATTTATTAAGAATCCAGCACATTTCTGATACATGTTGGATATTCAATAAACACTTGTTGAGGGAATTATGAAAAATAAATACAATTATTCATCAGTTAAGACAACCTCTTATAGTGATGACATTAAAAATAATTATATGTCAGTGATAAAGGATAATATTTCAGTGCATATAGGTTTTGCAGTATTAGCAAAGAAACCCTGATATTTTAAATGCTATATATTTGATGGAGAATCATGAATTATTTTCAATTATATTTTGAAAATAACAACATTAAATATTAATGCTTTATGAAGAATGTCTTTCTCTTTTTTAAAAATGTAAAACAATTCAGTAAGTGGTTCTAAAAATGAGAAAAAAATTAACTGGAAACTATTTAATGTTTAAGATGCTTCAGATTATAAACTTTTAAAGGACCAGGATATTTAGGAAATCAGTAGAATGACTGTGTTCTCTTTAATAATTCATGATAAAAATGTTTTTATTTTTTCTACCAATTCATGACACAGACTTTATGGAAGAAAACTTGGAATCTATTTCTCAAAAAATTGCTATTTCTCAAAATAAAACCCATATTGTGTGTGTGTGTTTCAGGCAACCACTGGAAATTATACATAGGTCAAAATAAAAAGAGTAAAATTTTCCATATTTAATGTCAGGTCCTAAAATAGAAACTTGCCAGAAAATAAGCAAAGTAAATTTTCCAACAATGGAGCTCAATTATATGAGCAAATTGTTGTAATGAGATTATATAGATAGATGGGTAAATCTCTATACAGACAGACGACAGTTAGACCCAGTTCTGTGATCCTGGTTGGTCACTTTCCCTTTCTGAGTTAATTCATATCCCACCACTTCCCTTCTAGAGCTCTCACACTTGCAGGTCATGAAGGACACATCCTAACTGCTGGAAAGGTCAGGTTGTCAGATAACTTGAGACAGCCTCTGTGCCCTAGAACCTGAAAAATTATTCAAATCAGTCAATCCACAGAGGGTGCTCGGAACCTAGCTCCTCCCACCCTGTTTGGCAATACATAAACTGTCCACTACAATTCTAGCTTATTTTTATGCTGTTCTTGGTACAACCTTCCATGGGGCCCTGCCTGGTGGCCCTTCTTTTTTAGGGCTATAGGTAACAAAACCTGGCTCTCATGCAATTGCCATCATTGTGTTGTGTCCCACTTTTTGATGAATCTTTAAATTTTGTAAAGCAGATACCTAAAAGACTGACCTAAGAATCTACAGAAATTCTGTAAATTTATCAGAAGCTTTCAAATTTATTTATAAGAATGAATCACATACATTTTTCAAAGAGCAATTAACACTATTTAATGGAAAAGTATTTTTGTAAGTTAAAGATTTTGTGTAGTACACGCAAATGTTAACTGTAAATGTCTTAAAATTATCAGTTATCTGTAAGAAATTTCAGAAAAATGTAGAAATTATATAACTTGGAACAAAGTACCCCTGTTGCCTTGTGAAGAGACAAGCCTCCTTAAATCCTATCTTCTTCCCAATGACACCCTTTTTTTGTCTCTTGGTTTGCTGCTTTTAAGGCAATTATTTGTTTCCCAGGATAGGCGCACAGTTCCATGGGGACACTGTTGACATCTACTTTGTTAACTGCTATATTCCCAGTGCCTGTCACAGTGTCAGCATATAGTACATGCTCAGTAAATAATAATGGAATAAATAAATGTTATCAGTTCTGAAAAACAATGCACACTATTTTTGTTAAAATGTGTCACTCAGTGCTGAAGATTTCAGGTCCACACAACACACACACACACACACACACACACACACACACACAGTGTTCTCAGTTCTTGGGTAATACCCTCAATTTAATAAGATAGTAATGTATATTGGATAAGACTATTTAAAAAATAATCTTTCATACTCTCTTTTTATAGAGTAATAAAATCTTGATGCTATTGATATTTCTAAGACAGCTAATAATCCTCCCCCCAACTTTGGAGCTATTAACAAGAAAAGAAAAATGTACTAATGATTCTGGAATAGTAAAAGTTAAGAATTGATTGATAGACATAAGATATATTATATATCAAACTTGTGATTATCTCCATTGATGTCTAGAAAGGAGTGAACATATTTAACAGAGAAGTTAAATAATTCACTTATTAACTGTCACAAGTATTGCTAAGGTGAAGAGATTTGTTGTTGAGGAAGCTTTTGGTATGATATTTGTGAAATCAGCATATTCTGATTGTTTAAATTCTGCCTTTTAAGTGGAGGATATCTTTAATAATTTCTTAGAACATTTTCAACCTCATAAAAATTTAATTAACAATTAACAGTGTGCATAAATCATTGCTCTTGTTTAGCACCATGAAGAATCAGAAAACAGATCATTCCTTTTTTTTTATGAATGGATTTTAAATCTAGTTGAGAGAAAACAAAAATAAAAATGTTACTCATGAGTGTACAGACCCTAAAGACAAAAGGCAAAAATGTCATAATGTAAAAGTTGAGTGGGTTCAATTAGGGAATTTGTTATGCATTTATAGGGGAATATCTATGGAAATCTTCCCAGTGCATACAAGATATGGATTAGCAAAGTTAGGGAAGCTTGCTGTGGTACATGGGAAGCAAACTGCCCCTTGATAGAGTCAGTAATTAAATGAAAACAAGCCAGACAAAAGCATTTTCTAGGCCTGTGATTCTGATGGAAGGGGCGTGGATTAGTTTGAACAAAATCAGAATGTGTTTGCTTTGTGGATACAGAGCCACTGAATAAACCAAAGCGAACCTATAAGGGAGAAATTAGTTTGAAATTTTAAAGTGTGGGCAAAATTCAGAGGACAGAGAAAGGCTCATCAGTTCAGTTCAGTTCAGTTCAGTCGCTCATTCGTGTCCGACCCTTGGCGACCCCATGAATCGCAGCATGCCAGGCCTCCCTGTCCATCACCAGTTCCCGGAGTCGACTCATACTCATGTCCATCGAGTTGGTGATGCCATCCAGCCATCTCATCCTCTGTCATCCCCTTCTCCTCCTGTCCCCATATCCCTCCCAGCATCAGGGTCTTTTCCAATGAGTCAATTCTTTGCATGAGGTGGCCAAAGTATCAGAGTTTCAGAAAGGCTCATAGAGAAGGTTAAATTAAATATCCTAGTGAATAAGTGATCACTGAAAATTTGTGAGAGAAATAGTTTTAAGTAATGAACATATGTCTTAAAAATAAAACTATTTACTTTTGAGGGGATGGGACTATGGATCACATGAGAAGGAAGTTTACTGTTATTCTAAAAAGCAGACTTCAGATTTCAAAATAGACTAAAATCTCATTAAGAGTACATTTTAAGCACCTTTTTTTTTTTCCGCTTTTCACATCCAGTGTCCGTTCTGATGCTGTCTGCGTGTGGAGGTCAGGTATTTGCCAACAACAGTTACCTTTCTCAGCAGTATTTTTTTTTAACATGAAAGAAATAACTAGAATATTATTAAGACAAATAGATATTAATATAAATATTCCACAATTACTGGGCACTTAAAAATATTAGTAATGCTAACTTGGGTTTTAGCAGAGACCTGCATTCCAATTGTTGGCTCTTTTAATTGTTGAGTAGGCAAACTCGCAGGGATGTTTTCTTCTACATTTCTATTCTGATGACTCTTAGCTTTTGAAAATGTTTTATGCCTCAAGCATTCTTGCCTATCTGATACTTAACCTCATTTGTAAAATCAATTCCTAATTTTCAAGCTATCACTTATCACTTGACTGTTTAATCATGGGAAAGAAAACATGACGACAAAAAACCCAACTTAACCCTTAACCATTTATCATTTGACACTTACTGTTTTTCAGTACAGAACTGATTTTCTCTTTACATAATCAGAGAATAGTTTACTTTCAAAATCATGGTTAAAATGTTTTAGATTGCCTTCTGGTAAAAAAAAAGAGAGAGAGAAATATCTATGATGACTTTTTTCTCTTTGAATATTACACTCTATGCATTCCAATTTGCAACCTAGCTAGACTTTCACTCTAGTGAAATTTGGGTTATTTGATACATTTATAAATCAAGAAAATAGGTTAAGCTTAGAAGGAAACCACATGGGATCTTTATTTACTTGGATTTCACAATGCTTGAAGTCAACCAGATGTGTCTTTAGTAGTATACTTTAGTTAAAATGTTCTTTAAAATTATTACTTAAATTAAAAAAGAATGTTGCAAAGTTATTTTAATGAATTTCATATTAAGATATATGTTTACATGGAAGATCATTTTGATTAACTATTCACAGTATTTACTTTTAATATTATATTTCAAGTAACACTTTTTGTATTCCTGGAGTTTTTAATTAACATCTTCTGGCATTGTGCATAAAATTTTGTAAATTTCATTATTTCTCATGAATATGAGTTTTTATTGAGAATTAGGACATGAATTGGTAATAATACATATGTCATAGAAAAAAGATCTGAAATGATGTATCATGGGTATATCTGTTTACCCATATCTATCTACTTATTTTTTGATCTGTCTGTATCTCTAGATATAAAATGGCTTAAGGGAAAGAGTAATTCTTATCTCCAAAACAAGGAATTTTATTCCTTCTATGTAATTCTTAAAAGGATAGGATATTACTCAGCCATAAAAAAGAATGAATTTCAGTTTTAATGAGGTGGATGAACCTATAGCCTGTTACACAGAGTGAAGTCAGTCAGAAAGAAAAAAATATAGTGAATTAATGCATATATATGGAATCTAGAAAAAGGTATTGATGAACCTATTTTCAAGGAGGGAATGGAGATGCAAATCTAGAGAATAGACTTGTGGACACAGTGGTGGAGGGAGAGAGTGCGACAGATGGAGAAAGTAGCATCAACATATATACACTATCAGATGTGAGATAGATAGCTGGTGAGAAGCTACTGTGCAGCACAGGGATTACAGTCTGCACTCTGTGATGGCCTGGAGGGATGGGATGGGGGGAGGGCAAGGAGGGAAGAGAGGGGAGAGAGGGAGAGGGGGAGAGGGGATAATTATACACATAATTATGTGTGTATAATTATGGCTAATTTGCATTGTTGTATGGCAGAAACCAACACAACATTGCAAAAATTAAAAAGTAGAAAAAAAGGATGGGGAATCATATCTATGAATTGCTTAACTTAATAGATTTTCATGAGAAAATGAGATCACCAGTGCAGTTTTTCTCTAAGGATATAATTTAAAATGAAAACCCTAACCACTGTCTTTCCTTATTTTCTCTGTCTCTTGTCCTCTGCAGATGGGCCTCTGGGCCCCCGAGGATTAGCTGAAGCTACAGAGATGTGCACTCAAGAGTGCTTGGTTTTGGGTCACTCTGATAATTGCTGGATGCCTCCTGGCTTGGGTCCATATCAACACCCTAAATCTCCTCTCTCAACCTTTGCACCCCAAAAAGAATGGATCAAGAAGGACAAGCTTGTGAATGGGCACACCCTGACCAGAGCCTGGAAAGAAGATAGCAACAGGAACCAGTTCAATGACCGTAAGCAGTATGTCTCCACTGAAGGCCATTTCAACAATGGCAGCCACATGACAGACATTCCTTTGGCAAATCTGAAGTCTTATAAGCAAGCAGGAGGTGCTATTGAGAGTCCTAAGGAGCACCAACTCTAAAAAAAAAGGCCATATGGGACCTAAGGACTTTAATCTAAATAGACATGCTAATACCGTGTGTGTCAGAGCTTTATGTATTCAATAGATCTCTACAACTATGCCCCTTAGAGCAGGGATACCCATAATTTTGTGTTGGCACCATGGAGGATACAATGTTTTATCACATAAGAGAGAAGATAGTTTTACTAGCCATATGATCTTATTTACTAGGATTGATTAAACTTTCCAGAAGTATCTCCATTGTGCAAATATCTTTTTTTAAATTGCATTTTATTTTGACCCTGGACTGCTGCTATGAATAATAGAATATGCATTTGGAGAGTAAGGAAGTTCCATGGATTAGAGTGACTGAAAGACATATCCAGTTAGAAAAATTGTGCTCTTTTTGTCATTGATCTGTGTTGAGACTGCTATACTTGACATTATACTTCAAACAAAACTTAAAAAGATAAGCATTAAACCTATTGTGCTGTTAACAACATTAGTGGACACTTGTAAGTCAATCAGTGTTAAAGTATTTGTAAATAGAAGCAAGTTATTATTAACAACTTTGTGTACTTATATCGTTCACCTAAAAATGTTGTAGCATAATTCTGTGTTTTATGGTTGCTTCTTTCTTTTTTTGTTTGCCTCTTTGTTGTTATTTTTGTTGTTTCTTTTAGTGAGGTGTTTCTGCCTTAGTAGTCTGTCCTGACACACATTGTTCAAAAGATCTCAAATACTTGTGTTTAAAGAAAAGGTTCTGGAATCTTGCTTCTTTTATGATAGCTTATGTTGCTGGAATTCTAAAAAATAAAGATAAAAATGAAAACTTCATATATAAAAGGACTTCTGCAAAAGCTTGAAAATTCAGAACCTATTTTCTTGACATCCTTATTTTCAAAGTAGGCAAAAGCAAAATCACTTATTTAGTAGCATTAAATGAGATACTAATGGGAAAGTGTTATCTTTCAGAAAGTGAAGTAATATCCTGTGCTTGTCACTCATGCAGAATTAATATATTAAATTAGCATATATTAAAGAAAAATTAATATTCAAAATAGTTTCAATTGGGCAAATGTGTGTCTACAACTTTGTTGAAATGGCAGTTTGTGTTGATCCTCATATATAATAATGTTGTTGTAACACAAGTGTTAGACCATAGCCACAAAATATTTAATGTGTTGTGCCTTCATGATGTAACAGAACATTCTCCAGGTAGGCTAGTTGGGGGATATTAAGGGATAAATCTCTAATTATTGCTGTTTAACTGTTTGTTATCATAGTTGGTCAATGCCTGGCGGGTACCAGCATCTTGTCACTTAGGTCAAACCAACAGAGTGACAACTAATGTTAATAAGATCTCAGTTGCACGTGCAAACAAATCCAAATTCGAACATTCTTAGGAGGTTTTTGTTAAGGCATGACAGATGATTTAAACAAATAAATAGCATGCAACAAAATGTTTTTACTGAAAGAAGTGAAAGTTATCTTAATGCCACGGTTCAACAACAGCTTAAAAGTTAAAAAAAAATAAAATAAAATAAAAAAAAATGGTTTGCTAATCTGATAGATAATTTGTTCTTACCAAAAATAAAATTACTTTGTAAATAGCAATTCACATTTTTTCCACAGTATAATGGAAAATAATGGGTAGGGGTGCATTACTTATTGAAGTACATATTTGTCGGTTTGTGAGGGGTGTTTGATGACTTTGACAGAATAAATATCTAAACAATTATCCTTGTTACTGCTTTGCCAGTTCTACGTTATTTACAATTATTCAGCTCTTGCAATAAATGTTCTGAATTCCTGACTGTAGTGTGTTAATTCTTGTTCAAAATCCAAAGTGATGATTTCTACTCTAATTGTTAGATAAATATATGTTGATAAAACTAAATTTTAATTATAAAATTAGTTAGTGGTTTAATACTTATGTTCTGAATATATGGTCCAAGTTAGAGTTAAATTCTCCTAGAAGAAGAAGAAAGTTGCTCAGTCATGTCCGACTCTTTGAGACCCCATGGACTGTGGCCTACTAGGCTCTTCCATCTATGGGATTTTCCAGGAAAGAATACTGGAGTGGGTTGCCATTTCCTTCTCCAGGAGATCTTCCCGACCCAAGGGATTGAACCCCAGTCTCCCGCATTATAGGCAGATGCTTTACCATCTGAGCTACAGCTTCTCCTAATGATTTATTAAATCATTTTCTTATGAAATTCATAAGAAGAGTTAGTTCATTTTCTAATCAAGTTTCATACAAGTTTCATCAAAGTGAAATCTGAAGTCAGAAACTGGGCAGGTAACACTGGTTAGTTAGTGAGGTTATCTTGTCTCTTAGTATCATTAACAAGATTTCATGAAACAAACTCCCAAATATTTCATTTTTGGCAGAGGATTATTCAGGGATTAAGACCTTGAAACAACAGCCAAAGCTTCATCTATATTTCTTTCAGATTAGCAAAATGGACCCAGAAACTGCCACGGATAATAAGACACATTCACACATATGCCATGTGTTTATATTCATCACAGAGCAGCTGGATCAGAGTTTTAGAGCAAATAAAGAAGTCTGACTCTTCCTCTACAGCTTTTGAAAAGTTTTAAAATAAGGCTCAGGAGATAGTGACATAGAGGTAAAGATATTTACTTGGGCCAGTGGCTGTATGGAGAACCTAACTCCTCTTCTCTGAACACCAGATTTGTCCAATACTCTGGGGTGCCAGTCATCTTTCCTTCATGGAGCAGACCGGCCCTAGGACACAGAAAATGAATGAATCCTGGAAGTAGGCTACTCTTGAAAAAAAGCAAAAAAAAAAAAAAACATCTTTTCCCAGCCCCTTCCATTTTTTACCAATCATATGTCATTCCCTTCTGCCTTGCAGAGTAAAAGGTGAGAAAAACTAAAATAACTATTCTCATATATTTTCCTTCCCAAAAAGATTGGAATAGAAATGCTTTCTTCCAAACCAGAAGTTTGGAAAGAAACTCCCCACACCACAATATTTCTTCTAATAATTATGGCACCACCTGCTCTTATCAAGGCATTCAGTATGCTCTGTAAAAATTTAAGATAGGTAACATTACAAACCAAACTGAAATATTTACTCATTAACTAAATGATACAGTCATAATGACTAATCTTAAATATCACCCACATTATTTTATTGTATAGATGTGGAATGTTATAAATCATGTTTACCTGGAAATCAAAACCAGTTATATTTCCTCATATAGCACACCATATGAAATGTATAGAAGTTATTATCAAATGTTCCAATGCTATATACTACACATTTTCTAAGACAGGTATAGAAATAAACTTTATTAATCTAAATATGACCTGTTTGAATGAACATTTCTACACATACACTAACATAAAACATATATTTAAATAGTGATTATTCATTAATAGACAGCTGAGAAGTCATTTTGCTGCCCTGATGCTATTCAGCAAATCTTATTCCATAGAGTAGTGTTCCCTCCCCTCCACCCATCATTCCTTAGCTGAATTAAGAAATGAAGCTGAGTCCCAGAAACCATTCTAGTATTTATTAAGCTCTCTTGGATAGAAGCCAGGAATGGCTAATTATTATTAGTGAGGAGTTTTGGCAGTCAGGGATGAAAGGGATGCCTTGTCAGTTTCAATTCTAATGTGGATGCCAGGGTGTTAATTTGAAAGAGGGCAAACCAAACTGTGAAAAGGAGGAGTGCTGTTGGGATTCTAAGAATGCTTCATTGTTCTGCTTTGTTTAAATAGAGATGAATTTCTCTCCCTAAAGGAAGCTCCTTCATTGGTTGTTTTGAAAGACATTGCTTTCAAATTCTCCCAGTGTTCTTGAAGGCATAGCAACTACATAGTGATCCCTTTGAAGGAGGTCACAATTATATTCATTACCTCAACCATAGTTTGGCCTCAGGTCAAATAACAGGGAAGGAACAGAGCCCCACTCTTCAAAAGAAAATTGATTGAAAGATTTGCTGAGCATGGTCCCACCCATCAAGGCAAGAACCAGTTTCCCCCTCAGTTAGCTTATCCCATCAGGAATCTTCAATAAGCCTCTTATACTACTACATCAGAGGACAGACAGATTGAACACCACAATTACAGAAAACTAAACAACCTGATCACATGGACCACAGCCTTGTCTAACTCAATGAAACTATGAGCCATGCCCTGTAGGGCCACCCAAGAGAGATGGGTCATGGTGGAGAATTCTGACAAAATGTGGTCCACTGGAGAAGGGAACGGCAAACCAATTCAGTATTCTTGCCTTCAGAAAACCCACGAACAGTATGAAAAGGCACAAAGATAGGACACTGAAAGATGAACTCCCCAGGTCAGTAGGTGCCCAATGTGCTACTAGAGATCAGTGGAGAAATAACTCCAGAAAGAAGGAAGAGACAAAGCCAAAGCAAAAACAATACCAGTGGTGGATGTGACCGGTGATGGAAGTAAAGTCTGATGCTGTAAAGAGCAATATTGCATAGGAACCTGGAATGTTAGGTCCATGAATCAAGGCAAACTGGAAGTGGCCAAACAGGAGATGGCAAGGGTGAACATCGACATTTTAGGAATCAGTGAACTAAAATGGACTGGAAGGGGTGAATTTAACTCAGATGACCTTTATATCTACTACTGTAGGCAAAAATCCCTTAGAAGAAGTGGAGTAGCCATCATGGTCAACAAAAGAGTCTGAAATGCAATACTTGGATGAAATGTCAAAAACAATAGAATGATCTCTATTCATTTCCAAGGCAAACCATTCAATATCACAGTAATCCAAGTCTATGCCCCAACCAGTAATGCTGAAGAAGCTGAAGTTGAATGGTTCTATGAAGACCTACCAGACCTTCTAGAACTAACACCCCCAAAAGATGTACTTTTCATTATAGGGGACTGTAATGCAAAAGTAGGAAGTCAAGAGATACCTGGAATTACAGTCAAATTTGGCCTTGGAGTATAGAATGAAGCAGGGCAAAGGCTAACAGAGTTCTGTGAAGAGAACACACTGATCATAGCAAACACCCGCTTCCAACAACACAAGAGAAAACACTACACATGGACACCACCAGATTATCAGTACCAAAATCAGATTGATTATATTCTTTGCAGCCAAAGATGGAAAAGTTATATACAGTCAGTAAAAACAAGACTGGGAGCTGACTATGGCTCAGATAATGAACTCTTTCTTGCCAAATTCAGACTTAAATTGAAGAAAATAGGGAAAATCACTAGATCATTCAGGTATGATCTAAATCAAATCCCTTATGATTATACAGTGAAAGTTACAAATAGATTCAAGGGATTGGATCTGATAGACAGAGTTCCTGATGAATGATGGATGGAGGTTCTTGACATTGTACCAGAGGCAGTGACTAAGACCATCCTTGAGGAAAAAGAAATGAAAAATGGCAAAATGGTTGCCTGAGGAGGCCTTACAAATAGCTATGAAAAGAAAAGAAGTGAAAGGCAAATGAGAAAAGGAAAGATATATCCATTGAATGCAGAGTTCCAAAGAATAGCAAGGAGAGATTAAAAAAAGCCTTCCTCAGTGATCAATGCAAAGAAATAAAGGAAAACAATAGAATGGGAAAGACTAGAGATCTCCTCAAGAAAATTAGAGATACCAAGGGTACATTTCATGCAAAGTTGGGCACAAAAAAGGACAAAATAGGTATGGACCTAACAGAAGCAGAAGATATTAAGAAGAGGTGGCAAGAATACACAGAAGAACTGTACAAAAAAGAGCTTCATGACCCAGATAATCAAGATGGTGTGATCACTCACCTAGAACCAAACATCCTGGAATTCAAAGTTAAGTGCCCCGTAGGAAGCATCACTTCAAACAAAGCTAGTGGAGGTGATGGAATTCCAGTTGAACGATTTCAAATCCTAAAAGATGACGCTGTGCAAGTGCTGCACTCAATATGCCAGCAAATTTGGAAAACTCAGCAGTGGACACAGGACTGGAAAAGGTCAGTTTTCATTCCAATCCCAAAGAAAGGCAATGTCAAAGAATGCTCAAACTACCACACAGTTGCACTCATCTCACAAGCTAGCAAAGTAATGCTCAAAATTCTCCAAGCCAGGCTTCAACAGTACAAGAACCATGAACTTTCAGATGTTCAAGCTGGATTTAGAAAAGGTGGAGGAACTAGAGATCAAATTGCCAACATCTGTTGGGTCATTGAAAAAAAAGCGAATTCCAGAAAAACAACTACTTCTGCTTTCTTGACTATGCAAAGCTTTTGACTGTGTGGATCATAACAAACTCTGGACAATTCTTTGTGAGATGGGAATACCAACCTGCCTCCTGATAAATCTGTATGCAGGTCAAGAAGCAACAGTTAGAACTGAGCATAGAACAAGACACTGGTTCCAAATCGGGAAAGGAGTACATCAAAGATGTATACTGTCACCCTCCATCTGTAACTTATATGCAGAGTACATCATGAGAAATGTTGGACTGGATGAAGTACAAGCTGGAATCAAGATTGCCAGGAGAAATATCAACAACTTCAGATATTCCAGTGACACCACCCTTATGGCAGAAAGAGAAGAAAACTAAAGAGCCTCTTGATGAAAGTGAAAGAGGAGAGTGAAAATATTGGCTTACAACTCAACATTCAGAAAACTAACATCATGGCATCTGGTCCCATATCTTCATGGCAAATATATGGGGAAACAATGGAAACAGTGACAGACTTTATTTTCTTGGGCTCCAAAATCACTGCAGGTGATGACTTCAGCCATGAAATTAAAAGACTCTTGCTCCTTGGAAGAAAAGTTATGACCAACCTAGAAAGCATATAAAAAAGCTGAGACATTACTTTGTCAACAAAGGTCCATCTACTCAAGGCTATGGTTTTTCCAGTGGTCATGTATGGATGTGAAAGTTGGACTATAAAGAAAGCTGAGCACAGAAGAATTGATGCTTTTGAACTGTGGTGTTGGAGAAGGTACTCTGAGCATACCTTGGACAGCAAGAGATCCAACCAGTCCATCCTAAAGGAAATCAGTCCTAAATGTTCATTGGAAAGACTTTTGCTGAACCTGAAACTCTTATACTTTGGCCATCTGATGCAAAAAACTGACTCATTTAAAAAGACCCTGATGCTTGGAAAGATTGAATGTGAGAGGAGAAGGGGACAACAGAGGATGAGATGGTTGGATGGCATTACCGACTCAATGGACATGAGTTTGAGTAAGATCTGGGAATTCTCAATAGACAGGGAAGCCAGGCGTGCTGCAGTCCATGGTGTCACAAAGAGTCAGACATGACTGAGTGACTGAACTGAACTGAACTGAATTGATCACATAAGAAGTTCTATATATATTATATTCCTGTATCACAGCTACCAGTTAAATTTTAATAAATATGAACCAGGCTTTTCACTGTTGAAAAAAAATAGAATTAATCTCATAGTAATAAAATATATTTATATAACATACACTATTTACAGCATGACTATCATAATGCTATTTCATTCACATTTAGTTCACTCAGTTTTCATTTTATTTTAATGAGTATTTCAAACATATCAATTGTCCATTACCATAATGCCACCATTATCTATTTTAAAATATTAAGTCTATATTTTCTACTTCAAAAATGAATCTTATTTCTTAGAATTCTTAAATAGAGCAACATGCAATGAAATGAGTTCTGTCCACATTTTTGTTATCTTAACCTACACATTGTTCTTGATGCTTTATACTAAAAAGTTCTTTTTAAGTTGTCTTTAATCTTTTATCCTCAAATTTTCTTTTTTAAGTCCTATGGTTGTGTTCTTATTGGAATACATTCAACACAGTTATTAATGGCCTCATTCAATGCCAGGCATATTTGCAAATATTCTCAATGACAGTGACTTTTCAAATAATATTACAGTACTATTTATATTTAATCATGTATTTTCTGGATCTTTATAGTTCTTTTTAAAGAAATACTTTTTAAATTATATTTTATTTTACTGAAATATAATTGACATGTAACACTGTATTGTTTTAGGTATATGATACAATGATTCAACATTGGTATATTCTGAAAATTGATCACCACCATAAAAATAGTTAACAACCATCATCACCCATAGTTATATTTTTTTTCCTTCTGATGAGAACATTTAAGATTTACTCGCTTATTAATTTTTAAATATGTAATGTCATTATCATTATTATATTATCATTAGCTATGGTCACCATGCTGTATCTTATCTTATTGGTTCTTCTATTGCGAACTTTCTTTTCACGTCCAAGTTCATAAATAGTTTGGGATCATTGACATAATCCTGAATAATGATATTCAATAAAAATAATACTTTCCTTGTAACTTTAACACAGTCAAGACTTCCTGCAGTGTTAGGTGCTTCTAAGTAAAATTAGAGGTCACTTTAAGTAAAATTTTGCTTTTATATTTAATGACATTACATCTATTTTCTTTTGACTGGTCACATAGCAGTTGGAGTCCATATTATTTTACATGTGGGGTGCTTTTTTTCTCCAGAAGGAAAAAATCATGAAAATATTTAAGGTAACATTACATTCATATGCCATTAAATTCTTACTCCTCAAGACATACTACAGTGTCAGCATAACTGATAATTTGGCTTTGGTGGTGGGGCACTGACATTTTTAATCATAGATACACAACTGAACACTCCCTCCTCCTGAAAACATTTTTCTCTTGGCTCCCTGGAAATCACAACCCTTTGATTTTCTCTTACCTCACTAGCCAGTCTTTAGATCTTCCTTCTTTTTTAGTATAAGTGTTTACAGCTATAAATTTTCCCCTGAATACAATTGTCCCTTCATTATATCAGTTTTGGTATGTTGAATTTTCATTTTCACTCATCCCTAACTGTTTCCTAGTTTCCCTGGTGATTTCTTCTTTGACACATTAGTTGTTTGAGAGTGTCTCATTTAATTTTCACGTATTTGTGAATTTTCCAGATTTCTTTCTATTATTACTAGAAAGTTTCACTCCAGTCTGGTCATAAAAAACCCTTTTATGATTTCACACTTTAAGTCTTTTTTTGTCGATTAACATATCTGACCATCCCATTCTAAAACTGAAATGACTGTTTTAGCACTCCTAATCCCATTTACAACCTGCTCTATCTTTTCCCCTGTGGCACTGACCACCTTCTAACATAGCTGTAATTTACTTATTTACCAATGCTTATCATTCAGTGTCTGTCAACCCCTCTAGAAGATAAGCCCCATAAAGGCAAATTTTTTTGACTCTTTTGTTCACTGATGTATCCACAGCTCTTAGCATGGTGTCTGGAAGTAAGCAGTAGCTCCATATATATTTGATAAATAAATGGAGGAATGAACTATCACCTCAGCTCTCAGTCTCTTTCATTTCTACAGCTTCTATACATGTATTAAGGAGAAGATCTTCCTGATCAACAGTCCATTTTCACATTGATAACAAGGTCCTCCGTGAATATTAACTAGGACCCATTTAGGTTATGTGATTCGGAAATGGAATAAATACATTTTGTGGAAACTTGAAACACTCTGCTTTCCACATTTTTTACTCTTCTATTCCTTTCTATCTATGTATTGGAATTTGTCTATTTCCCCCAGGTGAACACTTAAATTTTTAACAATATGTTTCAAGTACAAAATTATTATGTTTCTAGGAATTTGGAAGAAAATTAAGAAGCAAATAATTTTCACTTTATCAAAGCTTTTTCTTTTTTTCATGGAAACCATTTTCCCTTCTGTACTCCTTGAAGTCTTTACACTCCATTCACTGTGGTATGTGGTCACTGCTTTTATAGGTATTCTTTGCTTTTTGACACCTCATAACTTGCAATTCGCAGCAAACCTCACTTGTGCTCTGCTGCGTTCTCTGTACATTGTCTACCCCAGCACTGTCCATTCCACCAAAAATGTGCTCATTTATGGCCATCAGACATGCTGACAAGGCTAAGGTGGTGAAAGTGAAAGTGAAGTTGCTCAGTCATATCCGACTCCTAGCGACCCCATGGACTGTAGCCTACCAGGCTCCTCCGCCCATGGGATTTTCCAGGCAAGAGTACTGGAGTGGGGTGCCATTGCCTTCTCCGGGCTAAGGTGGTAGTATTTATCATTTTAAAAGCACTTCTCATTTCTACCAGAAACAAGTTTTGAACTTTTTTTTTCTTCTCCAAAATTCATACATCACAGAAAAATAGAATTACAAAAAATAACAAAAAATTGAGACAAAGGGATTGTATGTGTCTGTGTTTATAAAAATTAATTTTATGAATTCTGCATATTTTCCAGGCATGGGACATATATTTATTTATCTCTAAGATTATTGGGAGTGAAAGCAAAATAAGCAAAACAGAACTGTTTATCATTAACACAAGTAAAATATTATGTTTAAACTTTTGTGGATCACATTCTATCTTTTTATTTTCTCCAAAGTTGACACCCAATGGACCATTAGAAATATTTTTGAGCAGGCTTATTTCTTCAGTGTTTAACATTTTAAATCATAGTTTGTTTAAATCATGAATATCACCATATAAACTATGAAATTTGATGGAAAAATATACTTTTTTCCTTCACTTTTAATAATATTTTTAAATGTTTATACATTTAAAGTAATCTTTTCCTACCTTTTGGAAAACATTAAAATAATGTCCTCTATGCTGGTTCCCCAAAGCATTCACATGACTGAGTTCCCCATCACCACTTCCCTTAGGAAAGCCTAGCATTTCAAAAGAAGAATATTATTTCCTAGGTTGCCATAGCCAAAAGGTTCTTTTTTTTCTCCCTAGACTTACTCCTGCCTCAGATTATCAATGTAATGATAGAAATATCTTGAGTGAGATTTTAACATGTGAAGTCACTCAGTTGTGTCTGACTCTTTGCAATGCCATAGACTGCCAGGTTCCTCTGTCCATGGAATTCTCCAGGCCAGAATATTGGAGTGGGTAGCTGTTCCCTTCTCCAGGGGATATTCCCAACCCAGTGATGGAACCCAGGTTTCTCACATTGAAGGTGCATTCTTTACCATCTAAGCCACAAGTGAAGCCCAAGTAGACCATGGATTCCTATAAAATAAAACATATCCATCCTCAATAACATGCTCTCATTTTCCCCTTGTCTGACACATGCCTCATAAAATTCAGTTCAGGTTCTAAATGACCACTGTCTCCAGATATGACAAAGGTTACAAAAGATTATTAAAAACTTTCCAGTTCCAGTTCTAGTTCAGTTGCTTAGTCATGTCCAACTCTTTGCGACCCCATGAATTGTAGCACACCAGGCCTCCCTGTCTGTCACCAACTCCCGCAATTTACTCAAACTCGTGTCCATGGAGTCACTGCTCAGTATATATGAGTGAGATGACACATAGTTAAGCCCCATGATGTGTCAGTTGATATATAGTAATTTTTAAAATTTGGGTCTTACTTACCTTTGTTTGAGATTGTCTCATCAACACTGGAAATAAGGTACACTTTACCAGGAACCCAGAGATCTTTAGAGTAATGGTCAGCAAGCCCTGGTATACACATCATGATAGTCAGTTCAGTTCAGTTGCACAGTCATGTCTGACTCTTTGAGACCCCATGAACTGCAGCATGCCAAGCGGAAGTTGGTCATGTCCATCACCAACTCCCAGCTTGCTCAAACTCATGCCCATTGAGTTGGGGATGCCATCCAAACATCTCATACTCTGTTGTCCCCTTCTCCTTCTGTCTTTAGTCTTTCCCAGCATCAGGGTCTTTTCCAACGAGTCAGTTCTTTGCATCAGATGTCCAAAGTATTGGAGTTTCAGCTTCAGCATCAGTGTTTCCAAATGAATATTCAGGACTGATTTCCTCTAGGATTGACTGGTTGGATCTCCTTGCAGTCCAAGGGACTGCAAGAATCCTCTCTAATACCACAGTTCAAAAGCATCAGTTTTTGGTGCTCAGCTTTCTTTATAGTTCAGCTCTCACATCCATACATGACTACTGGGAAAACCATAGCTTTGACTGGATGGCAAAGTTGGCAAAGTACTGTCTCTGCTTTTTAATATGCTGTCTAGGTTGGTAATAGCTTTTCTTCCAAAGAGTAAGGAGACATGCTCAGTGTATCTTTAATCCAATTTTCTTTTGATGGGTGGGGCTGTGTTCCCTCCTAGTTGTTTGACTTGAGAGCAAACAATGTTGGAGGTAATGAAGATAATGGTGACTTCTTTCAAAATGTCCAGTGCATGCACTGCCCCACTCAGTGCCCCCGACCCTGCAGCAGGCCACCGCCAACCCATGCCTCCACTGGAGACTCCTGAACACTCACAGTCAAGTCTGGGTCAGTCTCTTTTGGGGTCACTGCACATATCATGACACCAAATATAATTTCTTAGGGAAATCTACACAATTGTCAGAATAAAATTCAGATATGTGGGATATATGCTGTCCTTTGTTTTCCTGCTGCATATAGCTTTTGTTCAATAAAATTGTCTTATTTATTCATTAGCAATTATAATTACATAAGGATTTAATTCTTTTAATTTTTAAGTTTCTCATATATTTTGTTTTTAAAGCATTTTTTAAGTTTGTATTACATTTTTACAGAAGAGGAAACTGAAGTAGAGTGAGTTCAAATAAGTCTACTCTAGGTCGGCTGGTGAACAAGCAGCAGTGCCCATCCCCTGTCTGAGTCTGTGCTCTTACACACTAGGCAATATTACCTCCTTATGAAACATGAGAGCACTTTTTGGTTTTGAGACTGGATGATAAATTGCCATTTTTTTTTAAACAACAGCAGTAAAATGTTTTTTTTAACTTGTTCTGAAATGAATATCTCCCTTCCATTTAGAGTTTGGTTTACCCACTGGATAATATAATTATGCTGGCTTAAATATTTTATTTATTAAACATGTAACAATTGTGCTCTTCAGACTTGGGATAGAATAATTCAGTCTAAAATGGAACACAAGTTTAGAGGGACTAGAGCTTAAACAATGTTCTTGGGAAATCAAGTTAAAGTCCCTTCTGCTAAATAAAAGTGCTGAATGATTTTCATATGCCCCAGATGCCTCACACCTTTATACACATAGCGCTTGCTTTCTGTTCCCCACTTGGAAAATCAGGTAAGGAACAAAGTGAGCCTCACATCATGCTTATATTGCCAATAAACAGGGCATTAAAATGAGACCAAAATCAGTCTGACAATTAACTTTAGTGTCTATTTTCTTCTCGTCACGGAAATGCAGCTCTCATTGACATCAAAGGGAGCTCCATGCTGAAACAGGGAAGAGAATGGACTCCCCAAGCACCATGGAGAAAGCTATATGTTAAGCTCCAAACCATAAATGCCCTCTTTCTGCATCACCAATTTCAATTAACTGCTCTTAAATCTACATTTTGGTTTATTGCCCAAATGAATAAGTACTTCTTTATTTGCCAAACAAGAATCCCAAATTACAGATATGAAAATAAGTTACTTAAGATGCCAAGGTCACACCATACAGTAACACTCCATTAGTCTTCTCTTTCCTCTGGGAAAGACTAAGGATAGGTTTTAAATGTAATCTCTACAGTTCACAATCTTTTTACAATACACTGTGATAATAAATTATATAAAATATTAAATATAAATATCCAATTAATAATATTTTAATAATATCACTCAACAATCCATCGCCCCATTAAGTCACTTTCTTAGGTAACTTTTCGTTTCTCTCCTATATTTTGATCTTTAATTGTTGGTCATGACACAATTGCTGATATACCTCATTGAACATCAGGTGCATAGAAAATACCTGTCTCTTTATGCATATGCAGTAATCAGTATGACAAAACCAACTCTATTAAAATTCTTGAGAAAGAATATGTATGCACATGTATACATGCTTCCTTTAAAAATGTTAACCTGCAAGTCTTTGCATGTTTTATCACTTATAGATAAATATTAGATAGATAGAGATACAGATATAAATATATATAGTTTATATAACTATATATAGACAGTCATATGTTATTTCTAGTATTTATTACTAATAGCTCATATGGTATTCTTTGCATTAATTTGGTATTACTTATATAATGCCAGAGTTCTAAGCAAAGAAGTCCACCGAGCACAAATGCCCATTTCCTAGTGGGATGGCTTTCAACTATCCAGTGGAGATGAAATATCACTAGAGAAGAGATTGCTTCAGTTATGCATTCTAGGGGCTCATGAATTGAGTTAAACTTAAATGGTACAAAATGAAATACTTGCCTTCAGCAATATTTACTGGAAGTGAGGTTACCTATAATATTTCAATATTATTAAAATTAATAATGAAATAAGAATAAGGAGATTTGACTTATAAATTCTATTTAGGGTGAAAACTTTAAGGGATATAATGATACTGCATCTCATCAAATTGAGAAATTTAATTTTAAAGAATAAACCTGGAATAAGTAATTGACACAATCATCTTTTAATGAAGTAAAATTGAGAGAATAATATTCACTTCACAGGCTTATTGTGAATATTGAATGGGGTAGTTCATTTTTAGAGCTTAGAGTGTACCTGAAATACCATAAATGCTTCATATATGTATTCATTATTGTTAGTAGTAGTAATAGTAAAAGTTTATTCAAAATTTTTTATCACAAAGTATATTTTAATACATTTAAAATATATTACACAGATTATCAAAAGCACAATCCTCTTTAGACCTGCTTGTACATACTAGCTGTTATATTCAATGAACTTCCCTCTACTCTTGAGAAAATTTTGTCCCTGACTCTAGAGAGCAGAGGTGCTGTTAGTCAAGAATTCTCTCAACTACCAAAACAGGTAGAAACTTAACTATGTCTTCTCACTTCTTTTCTTCCTTTTCTTTTGTTAAAATTCTTTGCCTTTTTTGAATCTGTATCTTTTCACCATTTCAGTCATATTCTATAATTATTTGACTGTCATTAAATAGTTCAACCTGCACAAATTCAAACACTTACAAAAGCTAGTTTAGTATGGAGAAATAAGAGCTGAGAATTGTAATTTCTTTCTTTGAAAGAGAGTGGTAGCTAGCTATTTGGCCATAATAGCCATTTCCATCAGATTAATGGGTCCAATATTTCCCAAATCTTCTAAATTCTCAAGGGAGGTCTGAATTATATAATGCCATGGGAAATTTCTCTTTAGAATTCATATGGGCTTCTAAACAAATAATAATAACAATAATAAAAACAAATCAATGGACCACAGGGTATCATATTTGTTAACAACTCAGATTCTCTCTTTTGTTTTCTGAAAATTCAATCTTTTTTATTTTTAAACTTGGTCATAAGCTTATGCTTCTTCCTAACATTTTAAAATGGTCAAGGGTCTCTAATTTAAAACAAAAAAAACAATGAATAGAAAAACTCCCTTGCACTTACTTTTTCTACTGCCTTATCTGTTTTATTCACTTCACAATCTTCTTGAAAGTGTACCAATACATGAACATCTCAAAGTCTCTTTTCCACCTCTAACCACTCCAACAAAATTTCTTTGGCTAAAATTCTCCAAATCTTTCCTGCCCCAATTTTCTCTCAGGGTTTACTACATCAGTCTCTTAACAGGATTTCACATCTTTTTAGAGGACTCCACTCCTTTATTTTTTGAAGCAAAGATCTCTGTTGACTTTTTCCTTATATCCTCAGGGCATGTTTTCTTAACATTCTATGCTTTACTCCTTCCTTTCTCCAAGTTTGAGTGTTAGTTTTCCCAAGGTCTCAGTCTTCTCTCACCCTGAATATTCTAGGTGATCTCATTCATCCCAGTGTCCTAAATCTATAGATACAGTTCAGCTTTTTCTCCTACACACCAAATCAATGTAAACAACTGGCCAACAGAATATCCCAGAAATTTCTCAAACTCAGTTCTCATAGTTCAGAAGTCAGAGCTCGAGTTTGCGGGTAAGTCTGCATTTAGCAATAAAGAAAGAACCAGAATTCATGTGTGCCTGGGCACCAGAGCTGCTGTGGGTGCCAGAACCCTGACAGGGGGATGGGTGGAAGGAGGCCAGGACAGTGATCATGCTAGCAAGTGAGAGGGACTGTGGCAGCCCTTTCCACTAAACCAATAAAAGCCACAAAAGCCACTAAACCACTAAAGCCATTGAGGGCACTGAGGAGTTAATTGGTGCTGAGCAAATCTGGGTCAGTGCTTTAATTGAAGCTGATACAGGTGCCATGGAGGGGTTTGTAAGCTCTAACATAAACTTTCCTGCTCCTTGACTTGAAGTCCTGAAAATCTATTCTCCACAAGTAGCCAGTGTATTAAGTCCAAAATGAAATTTTATTCTATTCTTCTGAGTTAAAACTGTCCAATATTTCTCTACTACTGTCAGTCTAAAAGTCCATATGTCCTAAAATAGCCTGCAGACTCCAGCATGCTCTGTCCTCTGACCACTTGACCATCCTATTCTCAAGCTATGTCAAAACATAGATCGCTTGATGATCCAGCTAAATTGAACTCCTTTAAGTTCCTTGAAAACACTGCTTTTTTTTTTTTTTTTTCTTTCTTTTGGACCTTTGTGCGTGTTCTTTGCTCTGCTAATACATTCTTTCTTTCTGTTCTCTCTCTTACAATAGCTAAGTCTCCTTGTAACTCTTGAGGTTGGAACTTAAAATACGACTTCCTTTAGAAAGACATTTCTAATTGCTTCCAAGTAACTGGATGATTGCCCTGTCATAGTGTTGTAGCCACAGGTTCTGGGAAACAAACTCACTCAGAAGGACAATGCAGATAGTGGAATGCAGTTTATTACACCTGCAGGGCCAAGGCAGTGTATCCTCTTATCCAAGGACACCGACCACTTTTTGTGAAAATCTTATATACCCTAAGTGTACGTGCACAAACCTGCCTTCCCAAATTCCCTGAAACTAGTCTGAAAAAAGGAAAAAGAAAGATACAACCAAAGTTAACCCGTGATTCGTATGCCCTAAGCCTAGGTAGTTAGAAGTGGACAATTATCAGTAGGCCTGTGGTCATACTCCAATAAGCATAATAGAATATATAATTCTATTCAGTTACATACATAATTAGGGTATTCTTTTGGGCAATGGAGAACACTTGGGCTCTCTCTTCTGGGGGTCTGGTTTTCCAGTTGTATGTCATTTCATAGATCCTGGGCATATAGCTCAAAGTCCACAGTCTGGCCCAAGATGGAGTACTGCTTTCAAGATAGAGCCGGTTCTGTTTCCTCCTTCAATAGCACACTGTATTTTCATGAAAATGCATCTATTTACTTGCAAGTATCCATCTTTGCAAGTATGAGCCAGGGCTTCCCTGGTGGCTCAGAAGGTAAATAATCCACCTACGATGCAGGAGACCTGGGTTCGATCACTGGATTGGGAAGATCCCCTGGAGGAGTACATGGCAACCCACTCCAGTTTTCTTCCCTGGAGAATCCCCATGGACAGAGGAGCTTGTCCAGCTACAGTCCATGGGATCACAAAGAGTCAGACACAACTGAGCAACTAAGCATAGCACATCCATCTTTGGGGGGTTTCCCAAGTGGGACCAGTGGAAAAGAACTGGCCTACCAATGCATGAGACATAAGAGATACGGGTTGGATTTCTGAGTTGAGAAGATCCCATGGAGGAGGGTATGGGAACACACCCCAGCATACTCTTGCCTGGAAAATCCCATGGACAGAGGAGCCTAGCAGGCTACAATCCATGCATGCATGCATGCTCAACTGGTTATTCGTGTCCAACTCTTTGTGACCCCATGGATTGTAGTCCAACAGGCTCCTCTGTCCATGAGATTTTACCAGGCAATAATATTGGAGTGGGTTGCCAGTTTCTTCTCCAGGGGATCTTACCAGCCCAGGAACTGAATCCACATGTCCTGTATCTCCTGCATTGGCAGGTGGTTCTTTACCAATGAAACACTTGGGAAGCCTGGGCTACAGTCAGTGGGGCCCCAAAGAGTTTGACAGGACTGAGCTGTTGAACATCCATGCACACATTCATTAATAAACTCTAAATTCCTTAAGAACAAATATTATGTCTCTGTTATTCACAGTTGTGTTCACTGAGCTCAGTGATGTAGTAAGAGTTCAATAAATGTTACGGAATCAATTCATGACTACAATCTAATTGTAGGATCCTCTACAAAAGTAAAGTGTTTTGAGTCCTTGCAGGTGTACACTGGTACCTTTCAGAGAACTTGGAAGACAATCCAAGTGCTTGTTATAGAGGTATTATTGAGGTATTCACTGTATTATTAAACCAATTTAGGAGGACTGTTCTGCTTTGTCTGTGATATACTCTGTATTTCTGTTTAAATTTTTTTTTTTCCCTTTTACTCCTTGTTTTCTTCTTTTCTATCCAAGGGAAAATAAACCAGATTTTTTTTTCCTGATAGGAGCTGATTTAGACTTCAATCCTTTGCCAGGGTGTGGGTGCCACAAGAAGGAAAAAACAAAGGTGATCACTCATTTAGTAGGAAGTGCTATAAAGAAACCAATGCCTTTTCCCTTGCCCAGGTGCACTTTTGAACTTTTTCTGGTGTCTTCCTTATCTAAGCATTATCACCTTAAATTCTAATTGTCAGTTTATTTGTTGTCCACTCCCACTAACTGAGAACTGCTTGAAGGCAGAGATTGATTCAGTACCCTTGTGTAATAAACATCTCATACAGAACTTATGTAAGTGTTTAAAGACTGTATAATGTGAAATATATAATAAAATTATTCTTCCTAGAAGTAGCAAGCTATAAATATGACAATTATTCATTAGAATTAAAAAATATACATCAGATATGAGTTGGATTAAATGATCTTTCAGTATCATTTCTTCCAACTAGAGTTCTGTAACACTTTGTAAGATGATAAATATGTGTATGGGAGGTGTATACGATAATGTATGGGTAGAAAATAAAGACCTATAAACCACAGCAGAAAATGAAGATGCAAAGTTAAGTCTGTTTATTATAATTATTTATTGGAACTTCTTTTTTAACATGACAATAAAGCAGACATTGGACTAGTTTATTCCTACCTGAAGTTAAAAACCTTCTAGTCAAAGTTCTTTTTTAATTTATTCCCGTTCAGCTTTGTATTATAGTATAAATAATTCTAAAACATTTCAGATTTTCAAATTCAAATATGAACTTCTCAAGAATTATGCTGCAATAGCTAAATGGCACTATAAAATAAAACAGTTGGGCTGTGAATATGAAAAAACTATACTCAAATACAGTTGTTCAAAATTTTATGCATTAAATACTGAATTATGAGTAATCAGTCATTCTTAAAAGGTGCATTTTATTTGAAATACTAAAATATTCCTGAAGAGACAGTAATTTGCTCTTACTCAATGCTCCAATATATAGAAGCAGTAATGCTTATGCAGTGGAGATAAACTGCTCTTTTAAATTTACCAAGAGTTCCTCATATTGCTCAAAGTGAAATGAATCTGGATTTTAAAATTATTGAAACTGACAAAACGGCAGATATGGGATGTATAAATAGTTTCAGAATTTCAGATTGGACACTGGAATTGTGTTGGGAAATGCTCTCCCTTTACTCTGGTCGGGTTGATGTTAGAGCAACAGAGACTCATGCAGATTTGAGGCAATCTTGAACCAGTGGTGAAGTTTCAATGAAGAAAAATAACATGGAGGTACTAAGAAGTCATTAAGGCTCAGTTATAGCTGAAGGAAATAGCTAGTATTTATCCACCCTCCTCACATTTGCGTTCTCCCACCATCCTCCTCCATCACACTCACAAAGAGAGTCAGTGGGAATTGACCATAGGCAAAATGTTTCAAGAAAATAGATGGTACTAGAAGTGAAAAGACCGCTAGATTCTAAGACCACATTATCTGGTGCCCATTTCTTAAGGTGTATCTTCTTGCATTATAGTTCTTGGTATTATATCAAACCTCAACAAATTTATATTACATGCTACAAGCTGTGTTGTAAAGAAAAGGTATGAAATCACTTCCTTTGTCTGAGAAATGGTAATATTTGGAACAGTAAAGCAAGACAAAGAGAACTCTGGAAGGAAACTGCATGAAGACATGGCAAGAAGCAGCCAGTATCAATTTGCTATATTAGACAAGTATTCCTTGGGAATCCTCAGAAATAGTAAGGAAGGTCAATCTATGAAAGACATGTTTTCTGTAATCAGATAGGACTGGGGACATGGGCTATGTTATGTTGGTATTAGAGGAAGAGAATCTGCTTTGGATAAATAACTTGGGGAGTGTAAGCCCTGGATTTATGTGCATGCTGCTGCTGCTGCTAAGTTGCTTCAGTCGTGTCTGACTCTGTGAGACTCCATAGATGGCAGCCCACCAGGCTCCCCTGTCCCTCGGATTCTCCAGGCAAGAACACTGGAGTGGGTTGTCATTTCCTTCTCCAATGCATAAAAGTGAAAAGTGAAAGTGAAGTCTCTCAGTCGTGTCCGACCCTCAGCGACCCCATGGACTGCAGCCCACCAAGCTCCTCCGTCCATGGGATTTTCCAGGCAAGAATACTAGAGTGGGGTGCCATTTCCTTCTCCATTTATGTGCACAGTATAGAGTAAATCAATTAACACAAGCAAACACTCATGCACTTTTTAAAAGTTTGCAGTCCAAAAGTTTGCTTGGATATTAAATGTTAGAAACCTGGATCAAGGAAAGGTGTCTCAAAAGCCTCTTTACCTTATCTATCTCCTTCTATAATATTCAGTGTTTGGATACCACATGGCTCTCTTTTTCACAGTCTCCTACTTTCAAAGTTTATTGACATAACATAGATCAAAACACAGTCTTAATTGCAAACCAGCAGTTCTTTTAAAACTGTTTTTGAACAGACAGAATAGGTCCAATCTCTTTCTTATGACTCTCTACCATCTTGACAAAGGTCTTCCCTTCCTACTTTTTTTTAACCTGAACTTTGTAGGAAAATATAAAATGATGGTGAGTTGCCCCTGATGGAACCTTCTAGATTGAGAGCACTATCTGTAGCAGACCCTGATTTTTCTTGACAATTCAAAGCAGCAAGGACATAGGGATTTTGAGCTGTGACAGATGGGTTAAGGGGCACTAATGAGGACAAAGGGAAATGTCACTCCCCAGGCTCTTCCTGGATCATGATGAGACATAAAGATGGGGTGGGTAGAGGGGTGATATTAAGCTGTAACTATTAGAGGGTAATACATGGAATGATAGTAAAAGAAAGCAAATTGTAAGCATTAGCTCTGAAGCTAGAAAATTCTGAAACACTGTTCTTGGGAGCATGATTTGATATCGTTACCACTTACACAACAGACTTGGCCTTTCTCTTAGAGAAATATTTATTAGAACACTGTTCTTAATGCTTATTTTACACATACTGAGGCAAAAAGCCTTTCCCCAACAATTAATTGATTAATCACACCTTTGTTCAAGTATAATTTCCTCTTTTTTATTAGAAAACTTTTTTTGGTATACCAACCAAAAACAGTTGTTAAGTTTGGTTTGTGCAACTTATTATTTTGGGGAAGGTTAATATATCTTATCTCTGTGATAATTATTTAAATGTTAATTACTGTTAATATTTTTAGAAACATATACACCAGCCATTCTTTTAACATATAATCTTATGTGTCTTGTGTAAATGCATATAAAACATTGAAAAGATCATCTGTAATTACTGACCACCTAACAAATATAAAACATAAAGAAAAGAAGATAATTAAATCAAGTTTATTATATTTAAAAGGAAGTGCTCAATAATACAAAGTTATTAGAGTACCTCTGCCTCCTTAACCATATTAACTATATAAGCATCTGAGAATAATTCTGCATTTTAATAGTTATCTCAGATTTGATATGTCATATTTATTAAGTTAAAATTAAGAAATGAAGTCTTCAAGGATGGTGCAACATATGCAAATCAATCAATATAATACATCACACACAAAAAAGAAAAAAAATGCACATGATCATCTCAATAGATGCAGATAAAGCATTTCACAAAATTCAATATCCCTCAGGATAAAAATTCTTACTAAAGTGAGTATAGAGGGAACATATCTCAACATAATAAAAGCCATTTATAACAAACCCACAGCCAATGGTAAAAAGTTGAAAGCCTTCCTGATAAAATCTGGAACGAGACAGACATGCTCACTCCTACTACTTCTGTTCCACATAGTGTTGAAGTCCTAGTCCCAGAAATCAGTCAAGGAAAAAAAAGAAAGATATTCAAGCTGTAAGGGGAGAGGTGAAATTGTCATTATATGCAGATGACATGATACTATATATAGGAAACCTGAAGGAATCCACACAAAAACTACTGGTTAATAAATGAATTCAGCAAAGTAGGAAGATAAAAGATTACAATTCAGAAATCAATTACATTTCTTTACACTAACAATGAAATAACAGAAAGGGAATGTAAAAAAAAAAAACTTTTCAAATTGCACCAACCAAAAAGTACTTTGGAGTAAGTCTGACCAAGGAGGTGAAAGACTAATATGCTGAGAACTATAAAACATTAATAAAGGAAATTAAAAAGGATTCAAAGAAATAAAATCCCATGGTCTTGGAAAAAGAAAATGAATACAGTTTAAATGGTAATACTATACAAAGGAAACTCCATATTTAATACAATCCATATCAAATTATCCATAACATTTTTCACAGAATTAGAACAAATAATCCAAAAATTTGTATGGATTCATAAAAGACTCAGAATTGCCAAAGATATCCCTAGGATAAAAAGCAAAGCAGGAGGTATAACTTTCCCAGACTTCAGACAGAACTACAGTAATCTAAACAGTATGATATTGGTACAAAAACAGACAAACAGATCAATGGAACGGAATATAGAGTCCAGAAGTAAACCCACACACCTATAATCAATTAATCTTGACAAAGAAAGAAAGAATATAAAATGGAAAAAAGTTTCTTTAGCAAGCTTCATGAAAATAAATTAAATTAGATCACATCCTCACACCATGCACAAAAACAAACTCAAAATGGCTTAAAGACTTAAATATAAGATGTGGTACCATAAAACCAGAAGAGAGCCTAGGCAGAATATTCTCTGACATAAATCATACTAAAGTATTCTTAGGTCAGTCTCCTAAGGTAATAGAAATAAAAGCAAAGATAAACTAATGGGACCTAATCAAGCTTACAAGCTTCTACACAGTAAAGGAAACCACAAAAAAAAAAAAAGAAAGAAAGAAAGAAAAGACAACCTACAGAATGGGAGACAGTATTTGCAAATGATCGGACTGACAAAGCCTTAGTCTCCAAAATATACAAACAGGTCATATAGCTCAACAACAAAATAAAGTCAATTCAATCAAAAAATTGGCAGAAGATCTTAATAGATATTTCTCCAAAGAAGGCATACAGATGGCCAGTAGGCACATAAAAGGATGTTCAATATCACTAATTATTAGAGAAATGCAAATCAAAACTGCAGTGAGGTAAGACCTCACCCTGGTCAGAAAAGCCATCATTAAATCATATAGAAATAGCAAATGCTGGAGAGACTATAGAGAAAAAGAAACCCTCCTACACTGTTGGTGGGAATGTAAGTTGGTATATAAACTATGAAAAAGAGCATGGAGGTTCCTTAGAAAATTAAAAATAGAATTACCATAAGATCCAACAATCTCATTCTTGGTCATATACTTGAACAAAACTATAATTAAAAAAGATACATGCACCCCTATGTTCCTAGCAGTACTATTCACAATAGCCAAGACATGGAAACAACCTAAATTCCATTGACAGATGAAAGGATAAAGAAGATGTGGTATTATATATACAACAGAATAACATTCCATTATAAAAATGGACAAAATAATGCGATTTGCAGCAACATGGATGCAACTAGAAATTCTCATGTTAACTGAAGCCAAAAAGAGAAAGACAAATACCATACGATAGCAACTGTATATGGAATCTAAAATATGGCACAAATGAATCTGTCTACGAAATAAAATTATACTCACAGACATAGAGCTCAGACGTGTGCTTTCCAAGGGTTGGGGAGGGAGAGGGATAGACTGGGAGTTTGTGGTACACAGATGCAAACTATTATATTTATAATGTATAAATAGCAAGGTCCTACTGTATAACACAGGCAACTATTCCAGTCACCTGTAATAAATCATAATGGAAAGCATATTTTTAAAAAAATAATTCAAATGTGTGTATAACTGAGTCAATTTGCTGTGCAACAGAGATTGGCACAATATTGCAAATCAACTATACTTCAATAACAACAAAATTAAAAAAATAAAGCCTGCATAAATAAAATATACTTTAACATTAATTTAAAATATCAGCATTTTAAATATTTTTACTAAAAACACAGAACAAGGTAAAATTTTTTAAAGTCTATTTTTAATTTTTTGTTTTAAATTATTGTGGTACTTATATCCATAAGAATATGTTTAAAATAGCACATAATTATAAATTTTCAAGATCTAGACCAACTTTCCTGTTATTTTCTGTGCATGATAGTTTTATAGTTTTCGTGTGTTCAGTTTTCTAAAGGTAGACTTTCTACCTCTCAACAAACTTAACTTTTATTTTCACAAATTCAAACAAACTGAATATCTTCCTAACAATTCTAGGTATAAAAACTTCTCTTTTTTTTACAGAAATATATTCTTATACTATTTTTGTTAATTTGCATATATGACTCTTTAATTACTGAAGCTGAACTAGATCAATACATTTAAACACTTTGCTTACAAAAGATTCAAACCATAATTCTATAACAGCAATTGAATTAAATTGAGTACATATAAAATATGATCAATATTGATTTTAAGACAGGTCTAATGCATAATATTTATTATAGACTTATTTAAATTTTATAATATTTGGCTCTGGACCAAATTCAGTCACACTGAATCTGTGCTTTCTTCTTCTGTTCTTTTAGTGATTTGAAAACTGATTAGATGTAATTGATCACTGTGGTTTTAAAATAATTTTTCTGGGATACTGTTGGATTTTTATACAAAATTTATTTCCCAACTTTTTCCTTATTGCCATGGCTTGATAATGTTCATGAGCTCCCCTTGTGGCTCAGATGGTAAAGAATCTGCAATGTGGGAAACCCAGGTTCTATCCCTGGGTCAGGAAGATCTCCTGGAGAAGTTCATGAATAGAGCAGATTTTCTTTAATTTTACTGAAGGTGAGGCTAGTCTTGTATACAAGGAGGTATGCTACAAAATTCTAACCAATGACTCAGAAAGTTAAGTCTTTAGGGGAACCTCAAGGACAGCTTGTTTTGTTTTGTTTTTTCTTTAATAATAATAATAATAAAAACCTTGATTGGATGCAGTGAACTCTGAGCATATTGTTTATGTACTTACCCAGTTCCCACCAACCTTAAGATTTCTCAGTAAATGAACTATCAGTGTCCTATGGTTTAAGCCACTGTCACTTATGCCTTTGATGAATATAAAAAGGAACTCTCATGGACAAACAGCTTCATAGATGTAGCTTACATGTACCTTAACATCATTTACAAATAAATGTAGCTTCAACTCTGATAGTTTGTACAGTTTAAAAACAAGGCAAGCAAGACCAATGGGGTAGAGTAAAATATGAAACTTTTCAAACCGAAGAGGGAGATGTATGAAAAATATATATGCCATATGGGTGCAATGAATGTTACATGCCTTTATCATCGCATCTGACTTTCATACTGTGATAATCTTAGCTTAGGGCACTAGCTGTCCAGTGAAGGGGTAGGAAGCCAGTATGATTTGGCTGAAAGAAAATGGAATGAAAGCCAAGCCACCAGAAATGTGGTATTGGTTCCAATTTGATTTTTCAGGAGTAACTAATAGCCTTTAAGAAACATTACAAATACAAGATTGCTGACCTACCTTGTGGCAAACACAGTAGATATATTCTGAAAGTGCATTGTGTAAACTTTATATTCAATTTAGCAATTCTTTGTTCACATAAATTATAAACATTAATCACTCTATGTCCTTATGATCAGTTCTTTGTTCAGATGTACTGTAGCTGTTAAATCTATATATATATAGTCAGGAACAACACTGTGAAAGCCACTCTTAGATTTTAAATTGGGACCTATATTAAATTTCAAGCCATTGGAGGATGGTAGGTAAAAAGCTGAGCAAAAAATCATATACAGAGGAAAAGGATAGTTAATTTGATTAAGCTAAAATCTTTATGTAAACAATAACAACAACACGATGATCCTGATTGTCCTTCAACCTTCTTGTTGAGATTCATCAACTGTGACCCTGTGACCAACAGCATGAAACTAAACCATGAAACAGTGTCTATTTCTTTTCATATATGATGCTTATAAACTCCTTTTTTTCTTTTAATCTTTCTAATCTTTGAAATCAATCACTTTATCTTTTTATCCTGTGTGTCATATAAAGTACTTGATTAATAATAGCTGCTTAAAAAATATTTGCTGATATACCAACAAATTTCCACTTCATTAAAAGTAAAAGCACAAGTTGAAGATAATGAGTTTCAGTATTTTAATCTATTACATTAGGAATTATTTAAGAAAACTGCATAGTATTGTAGAGGGTATGATGAAATAGGTCATTTTTACCCACTGCTGGAAAGAACATAAACTGGCACAGTTCAGTTCAGTTCGGTGGTTCAGTCGTGTCCGACTCTTCGCGACCCCATGAACCGCAGCACGCCAGGCCTCCCTGTCCGTCACCAACTCCCTGAGTCCACCCAAACCCATGTCCATTGAGTCAGTGATGCCATCCAACCATCTCATCCTTTGTATCCCCTTTTCCTCCTGCCCTCAATCTTTCCCAGCATCAGGGTCTTTTCAGAGAGTCAGCTCTTTGCATCAGGTGGCCAAAGTATTGGACTTTCAGCTTCAAAATCAGTCCTTCCAATGAACACCCAGGACTGATCTCCTTTAGGATGGACTGATTGGACTTCCTTGCAGTCCAAGGGACTCTCAAGAGTTTTTTCCAACACCACAGTTCAAAAGCATCAATTCTTCGGCACTGAGATTTCTTTATAGTCCAACTCTCACATACATGGGTGACCACTGGAAAAACCATAGCCTTGACTAGGGCCTTTGTTGGCAAAGTGATGTCTCTGCTTTTTAATATGCTGTCTAGGTTGGTCATAACTTTCCTTCCAAGGAGTAAGCATCTTTTAATTTCATGGCTGCAATCACCATCTGCAGTGATTTTGGAGCCCAAAGAAATGAAGTCTGACACTGTTTCCACTGTTTCCCCATCTATTTGCCATGAAGTGATGGGACTATATACCATGGTCTTAGTTTTGTGAATGTTGAACTATAAGCCAACTTTTTCACTCTTCTCTTTGACTTTCATCAAGAGCCTCTTTAGTTCTTCTTCACTTTCTGCCATTAGGGTGGTGTCAACTGCATATTTGAGGTTATTGATATTTCTCCTGGCAATCTTGATTCCATCTTGTGCTTCCTCCAGCCCACTGCTGCTGCTGCTGCTGCTAAGTTGCTTCAGTAGTGTCTGACTCTGTGCTACCCCACAGACGGCAGCCCACCAGGCTCTGCCGTCCCTGGGATTCTCCAGGCAAGAATACAGGAGTGGGTTGCCATTTCCTTCTCCAATGCATGAAAGTGAAAAGTGAAAGTGAAGTCTCTCAGTCGTGCCTGACTCTTAGCGACCCCATGGACTGGAGCCCACCAGGCTCCTCCGTCCATGGGATTTTCCAGGCAAGAGTACTGGAGTGGGGTGCCATTGCCTTCTCCACCTCCAGCCCACAGGCATGTACTAATTATATATATGTATTATATATATATATATATATATATATATATATATTATATGTTACTCCTCATCTGTAAAATAAGGGAATAGAACATTTAAATTACATATAGGGATTCAATGAAATAATATACGAAAGCATCCAACAGAGTAGTAACCCTTAAATCTCAGTACCTAACAAAAATATAGGACTATAATAACTGAACATCTTTTGTACTTTCTTTAAATTATGTTTCTTCCTCTCGACCATCAACTTAGTAATGTTGGATACCTTTTTCTTTTTTACTGTATATAGTGCCTGCCACATTGTCAGTCAATATTTGTTAAATTCATAGAGTTTGTTTAGCTCATCTAATTACTAAAGAGAAAATTCATATGCAAAGCTGTACTATCACTGGGGAAATATAACACGTTTTCTGTTCATTGAATGAGCATATATTAAGTGATAGTGTGACATACTAGAAAGCACAAGCTCTGAATTTCAAAGAAACGCATTCAAACTCTAACTTTCTCTCCACCATTCACAACTTAGTCTTTTTGAATCTCCATTGATATTTACATGCCTCTAGAGTGAAGATGATCAATCTCATGGAGTTTGTATTGTTAATTAGCAAAATACACAATTAAAAATGGCAAGAGTTTAGCTAAGTTACTGCATGGTATCACTGCCTTGGCATCTATTTTGTTTGGTCTTCAACTGTTATGGAGCTGAAGTTTGCATCACTTGTGCTGTACAGCAGGCCAATAAGAAGAGAGAGGAGTTGTTGGCACAAGGAACATAGAAACAACAGCTTTATTCAAAAACATGCAGAGTGAGGAGATGATAGACTAGTTCCCCAAAAAAATCAATTTACCTGAGAATTCAGGCTTCTTTTACAGTAAAAGGGGAGGGCATGTGGTTGGCTTTTACAAACTTCTTGGTGTAGGTCAGGTCATGATGTTCCTATAAACTTCCAATAAGAAAAAATATTTTTCTCTGTACTGAAACTTTTTAATCTCTTATTTTTTCAGTTGCTAAATCATGTCTGACTGATTTACTGCAGTGCTGATGGACTTCAGCACGCCAGCCTCCCTAATCATTCACCATCTCCCAGAGTTTGCTCAGATTCATGTTCATTAAGCCAGTGATGCTATCTAACCGTCTCAGATTTTTATCTCTATATGAATGGAAAAGCAATATACCTTTAGAGGTTAGAGCCTTGAAAATAGGTTATCATGTATATTTCAGGCTATATGTAACATTCTTAACTTGTGGCAAAATCAAAGAATACATAGATCAAAGTAAGAGGTTATGGTAACAGTCTAATATGAATTCACATTTGTTCTGCCCTATTTCAACACTAATGCCCTCATCAAGGGCATGGACTGGAAGAGCTCACAGTGTCACAAGCAAATGTACATTCCTGTTATGAATTTCCCCAACAGTTCTTGCCATCAATAGTGTCTCCCTCTGGACCTTCTCAGGACCTTCCCTTTGTCTATCCCTTAGATAAGACCCCGTGGAGCTTCCAAAACTCTTCCCTTTTGGGTGTGAACTGACCCATTTGGCCTTAGCCTGGGAACCCCAAAACACTCTAACCGTGGACACTAATAAAGGCATATCTCCAGGTCCTGTCTCTATCTCTGCTTCATTCTGCCTTGACCTCCCTGTGTGGCCCGTTGTGGCCTGTGAGTAACATAAACTCTATTTCAGATCTTTTCTGGTTTATAACTGAGTTATGGCTCACCATCCACAATTGCCCTTCATAAGTGTTAATTTAACAAAGTCATAGAGAAGCTGTTGTACACTTTACACAATCACAGTGACACTGTAGGGTTAGGATTCAGATCTATAGTTATCTCACTTAAATACAAAACATTAGTTTTTGAAGATACTTTACAGGATTCTTTTAAATGTCCTAGACAAGCATTTTACCCAGATTCAACGCTGTGAGATTACATTCTTTTCACTCTACTACTTTTCTCTCTTTTGTTCCCTTGTCCTTCAGTGATTACAATACCTACTACACATTCCATGACCTGTTCTCCACTAGGACCCTATAGTTTCTGTCAGTAAGTGAATAGGAAGATCAGAATAAGACAAAGCTGTTAAGAACGACATGTGAGTCTGGTTGGAGTTTGGTTGGCACTGGGAGGATGACCCAGCTTCCTCTTCTTAGTATGGCAAATGGCAATATACTGAGCATTGAAATTTGTCTATTCTGTCAGAGAAAAAAAAATTCTGCAGAAAGGAAAGCCTTTCTGTAGTTGAATTTATGGTCTTAGAGTAAGTTCAAAAGAAGTGAAGAGGAAGAAAATATAGAAAAAATACTTTTATTTGCATAATTTCCTTCAAAGTTCCTATGTAATAGAATATATATGAGTAAGCTTAACTTTTAGAATTATAAATAAGTATTATTGCTACCACTAATACTGTTCTACAGTCTTCCAATAAAAGTGTTTATAAATGTAGCAAAGTGTGGTTCATGGTTTCATGGATTCTAGTATTTTCATAACACATCTTACCTAATGAGACAATGTTCAAATGTGTTACCTCATTAATTCTCACAATTTCACTAGGAAATGAGGATGTGAACCTAATAATAATAATAACAATAGAAAATCAGTTGAGTTCAGTTCAGTCGCTCAGTCATGTCCAGCTCTTTGCCACCCCAGAAACTGCAGCACGCCAGGCCTCCCTGTCCATCACCAACTCCCAGAGTCCACCCAAACCCATGTACATTGAGTCAGTGATGCCATCCAACCATCTCATCCTCTGTCATCCCCTTCTCCTCCTGCCCTCAATCTTTTCCAGCATCAGGGTCTTTTCAAATGAGTCAGCTCTTTGCATCAGGTGGCCAAAGTATTGGACTTTCAGCTTTAGCATCAGTCTTTCCAATGAACACCCAGCACTGATCTCCTTTAGGACGGACTGGTTGGACCTCCTTGCAGTCCAAGGGACTCTCAAGAATCTTCTCCAACACCACAGTTCAAAAGCATCAATTCTTCTGCACTCAGCTTTCTTTATAGTCCAACTCTCACATCTATATATGACCACTGGAAAAACCATAGCCTTGACTAGATGGACTTTTGTTGGCAATACTGTCTAGGTTAGTCATAACTTTCCTTCCAAGGAGTAAGTGTCTTTTAATTTCATGGCTGTAATCAGCATCTGCAGTGATTTTGGAGCCCAGAAAAATAAAGTCAGCTACTGTTTCCCCATCTATTTGCCATGAAGTCACTATTTAACATTTCCTGCTAAGCTGCTGCTATGTCGCTTCAGTCGTGTCTGACTCTGTGCGACCCAAAGGATGGCAGCCCATCAGGCTCCCCCGTCCCTGGGGATTCTCCAGGCAAGAACACTGGAGTGGGTTGCCATTTTCTTCTCCAATGCATGAAAGTGAAAAGTGAAAGTGAAATTGCTCAGTCGTGTCCGACCCTCAGCGACCCCATGGACTGCAGCCTTCCAGGCTCCTCCGTCCATGAGATTCTCCAGGCAAGAGTACTGGAGTGGGATGCCACTGCCAGACACTATATTAAGTGGTTTGCACAGGATACTTGTGAAGTAGGACAATCATCCCATTTTATTCATGAGAAAACTGAGTCTGAGATAATTTATTTGTCCAATATGTCCATTATTTGTCCATTGACAATTTATTTGTCAATGATCATGCAATCATTGAGTTATTAATTCAGCAAACTCTCTTAAGAAAATAAAATAATTTCCTAAATGTAAACTAATGATAATATTCAATCCAGATCTAAAAATATTAATTTTTATGAAGTAGATCCCTTTATCCAGATTGCAAGTAGATATTATGCAAGCTTTCAAAGTTATTTTTTCTAAGCAGGAAACCAAGACCCCAAATGAATGAAGTACGTGTAATAATAATTTGATTTGTGAAAACAAGAACAGAAGCCGAAATTGTCAATCTCTCTTCTGTCCTTTTGACAGCTTTTGTGGTTCCATTTGACAGTTCTGTGGGCTGCATTGTTAACTATGAGTTGAGTCTTCTGATTTTATGTTTCTTTGGAGTTTTTAGTATTCCTTACTTTCTGACAATTTTTAATACATAGGATAATTTAATTCAGTATTGTGGTGATTGTTTATAGAGTTTGGTTTAGCTACAGATAATGGAAATGTCTTTTGCAAAAAAGCATCATTTTATTAAGCTGAAGGTGGGCTTTGTTCCCTTGATAACTTTTTGACATTGAGTCTGCAAAAGGAAGATGGATTTGTATTTCAAGTGCTTTGAAGTTGGGACAATTTAAATGAGGGAAATTTCAAATGTCGCATCGAGACACAGCCAATTCCTTCATTGCCTGAAGCAGATAAAGAAAAAAAAAAGTCTGACTCATTTCAGTTCTTCTTTTAAAGCTGTTTTAAAATTGTAATGATGGAGTGTTTATATGTGTCAGGCATTTTAAGGCTTAACTGAAAACCATGATTAACTGAAAACCAATAACAATGCTGGTTGATAATATCAAGATTTTTCTTCAGTATGGGGAACACATGTATACCTGTGACAGATTCATTTTGATATATGCCAAAACCAATACAATATTGTTAAGTTAAAAAATAAAATAAAAGTAAATTAAAAAAATTAATTATGCAGATGATTAAAAGCAAGGCATATTCTATCTTTCCTAATTGATGCAGAAAGTTGCCTTTTAATCTTTGCTGGCTACGATATACAAATCATATAGAATTCTACACACTTAAAAAAAAAAAAGATTTTTCATTAGGTTTTAACTTTTTGCACAATGTCTACAAGTTTGAGTTTTAGAAAGTTTAAAATCTTGAAAGGGTGTTTTATTTGGTAGGATCATCTTTAGAGAGGTGCATATTTTAAAAAATGTATTGCTTCTCATATTTATTTCCCAATGTTTTATGCAGGTGAAATCAGATAAAAAGTAGTGTTAGTAAAACATCTGACTGTAGAAAAGTATCATAAGATATACCTTGAAGGAGAATTTATACAAAAGGATAGGTCCATTCTCCATTTCCATTTTTACACTAATTAATATCCAACTTTTTTTCCACTACAAACCATAATAAGAAATACCCTGTGATTGGGGACCCACATACAAACACATTACTGAAATGAAAATGTCATATATATTACAGAAGATGCACTGCATTTGCTATACTTTTGCTATAATATTTACTACAATTCATTTTGTTTAATACAAAATACTTGAATTACCAGTAATGGAACTTCCTGACTCACTACTTAAGTTCTTGAAGCTTTGAAAAAGTTGACCTTCCTGTTTCTTTTCATGTCTGACCCCTGTCATTGTTATCTGTCTTTGAGAAAGACGTATGTCTTTGAGAAAGCCATAACTACAATTTCAGATCTTTTAATGATTCTATTCTCAGATGACCTATTTTACAAAACAAAATTTCTGTACAGTTAAAAATACAAATTTTGACATCATTTGATTTTAATGTATCCTAGTTGTATTATATCCTTTTTCAAACACTTTTTCCAATATATTTAAATTACATACATTTTGAAAACTTAAAACAGTGAGCTGATTTAGATACCCTTTGCTGATAAACAGGACTATTTCAAGGTAGTTATAAGGTGTGTTAGTCTGTATTTTCTGAAGGCAAAAGTTCTTTTTACAGACACAAAATATTTTTTTTTTTTTTCCTGAAAATGTACATGTTACAGTTTTGTCTAGAAAGGCACTGCTTGTGTTCAGTAAGGACTGGGATTAAACCATTTGTTATCCCTTGTTACTTTCTTCTCATTTCTTAATAAATTTCATCATTAAAGATTAGTTATAATCTTAAATTAGCTGAAGCTGTCTGGAGTCTAGATGCCATAAAAATTTCCGAATAGTTCAGTTCAGTCACTCAGTCGTGTCCAACTCCTTGTGACCCCAAGAATCGCAGCATGCCAGGCCTCCCTGTCCATCATCAACTCCTGGAGTTTACTCAAACTCATGTCCTTCGAGTTAGTGATGCCATCCAGCCATCTCATCCTCTGTCATCCCCTTCTCCTGCGCCCAATCCCTCACCGCATCAGGCTCTTCCAATGAGTCAACTCTTCACATGAGGTGGCCAAAGTACTGGAGTTTCAGCTTTAGCATCAGTCTTTCCAATGAACACCCAGCACTGATCTCCTTTAGGATGGACTGGTTGGATCTCCTTGCAGTCCAAGGGACTCTCAAGAGTCTTCCCCAACACGGCAGTTCAAAAGCATCAATTCTTTGACACTCAGCTTTCTTCACAGTCCAACTCTCACATCCATACATGACCACAGGAAAAACCATAGCCTTGACTAGAAGGACCTTTGTTGGCAAAGTAATGTCTCTGCTTTTTAATATGCTGTCTAGGTTGGTCATAACTTTTTTTCCAAGAAGTAAGCATCTTTTAATTTCATGGCTATAATCACCATCTGCAGTGATTTTGGAGCCCCCAAAAATAAAGTCTGACACTGTTTCCACTGTTTCTCCATCTATTTCCCATGAAGTGATGGGACCAGATGCCATAATCTTTGTTTTCTGAATGTTGAGCTTTAAACCACCTTTTTCACTCTCCACTTTCACTTTCATCAAGAGACTTTTTAGTTCCTCTTCACTTTCTGCCATAAGGGTGGTGTCATCTGCATATCTGAGGTTATTGATATTTCTCCCAGAGATCTGCATATTTGTTAACCTGCAAAATACAGCCTGATACTGAATTTAGTTGCTTGCCTGAATCCTCTAATACCTTAGTCCTGCCTTTGAGCCCCTTCCCACAACACACACACACACACAGACACTCTCTCTCTCTCTCTCTCTCTCTCTCTCTCACACACACACACACACACACACTCACTTTCTAGAATGCTACTGTCACCTGTAATCTGCTTAGTTCAACTATACCTTTATCTCTCTGTCTCTATCTTTCTACCTCTCTCTCTGTCTCTGCCTTTCTCTCTTTCTATATATATATATTGTCCTACATTTTACTCCCAGAGTTCAGCATTTGCCATCTGCCCTATTCTCCCCAAAATGACAATATTTTAATGGATGTCTGTAGATCAGAATTTCTGTTCCTTGTTCTCTGGCAGTGGACAGAGCCTGGTTGAGTTATAAGACTTGCCATTTCCTGTGGCCATTTTTTCCTTGTCTGTACGTTTGCCTACACTTGAAAAATCTACAGGTCAAGTATTGATCTAACTTATGTTCCATCTGACCTTCTCTCATGTCTCTTCTCATTTGCAGTTCTTCTTTATGGATTGTCCACTATCCATTTTACTCTTTTGCAATCAGGCATAAAGTAAACTTCTGGAAAACAAACTTTAATTTTCCTTTGGATTAAATTTAAAACATTCCTTTAGAGGAAAGTCTAAGCTGGAAAACTTGACTCTTCATCTTTCTATGAAAACGGGTTATAACATATCATCTTTCCTTGAGTTGATGCATGCTAACAAAATTTTACTGATAGTGGATAAGCCTCATTTCAAATATTCGGTTGATACAAACTAAAGAAGTGCCAAATTGATACAGCTCTATGGGCTTCCCTATGGCTCAGATGGTAAAGAATCTGCTTTCAGGACAGGAGACTTGGGTTTGATCCCTGGGTTAGGGTATGGAAGAGGGTATGGCAACCCACTCCAATATTCTTGCATGGAGAATCCCCATGGACAGAGGAGCCTGGTGGGCTACAGTCCATGGGTTGCAAAATGTCAGACATATCTGAAAGACTAAGTACATAGTTCATTAATATACAGAGTTTATTTAAAATAAGAAGTGTGCATGCTGATAACTTCCATTGCACGCCAAGTTTGTTCACTACTAGATTTCTAGAACCAGAACAAGACCTGCACTTAGAAGCCTAATACATTTGTAAAATGAAGTGAAATATTCATGTCCTTAATTCAAAGGCCAAATGTAAAATAGACTTAAAAATATTGTATTTGTCAGTGTAGTGAGAGGAATTCATAATCTTCTTTTGCACACCAAACTATTATGCTTTCAGGAAAAGAAAATAAAAGATTCAATAGAATAAGATAATAACTGCTCAGTTCAGTTCAGTTCAGTTCAGTGCAGTCGCTCAGTCGTGTCTGACTCTGTGACCCCATTGACTGAAGGACATTAGGCTTCCCTGTCCATCACCAACCCCCCGAGCATACTCAAACTCATTTCCATTGAGTTGGTAATGCCATCTAACTCATCCTCTGCCATCCCTTTCTCTTCCCGCCTTCAAACTTTCCCAGCATCAGGTGGGAAAGAGTATTTCTTTGCACCAGGTGGCCAAAGTATTGGAGTTTCAGCTTCAGCATCAGTCCTCCCAGTATACTTCCAATATAGTTTCATATATGTATCTTGCCTAGTAGATACAAGTGAATTTATGTATTTATGGTTTGGGGCTTCCCTTGTGGCTCAGCTGTTAAAGAATCTGCTTGCAAATGTGGGAGACCTGGGTTCAATCCCTGTGTTGGGAAGATCCCCTAGAGAAGGGAAAGGCTATCCACTCCAGTATTCTGGCCTGGATAATTCCATGGACTGAATAGTCCATGGGGTCACAGAGTCGAACACAACGGAGTGACTTTCACTTTCATAATATCTGCTAAGTAATGCTAAAGATCCCTTTTTTAGTTTATATTTTGTGTTACAAAATGTACTGATATAAAGTCTTCTAAAGAAAATGTTTATTTCTTTTACAGATCTTAAGGCTTCGTCCATGAACACAAATTGGAACACTTGAAAACATTTATATTAATCATTAACTAATTAGGACCCACTCAACCCCATTAGCATCTTAAAAAATTTTATTAGAGTATAGTTGCTTTACAATGTTGTGTTAATTTCTGTATGCAGCAAAGTGAATCATTTATATGTATACATAT